>NC_041013.1:37832534-38132534 GCF_004193775.1 Glycine soja
TGAATGAAAGATGGTTGACGAGAGGTCGTGGGGTAGGTTTTAGCATTGCCCCATGGTGGGCGCCAAATGTTCTTACCAAAATCTAGAACCGTGACATGTCAGGGTTGACGTGGTTGAGTGGGGTCCCGAACTCCACACATCAGCTTGGAAAGGTACCTTTGACAGGAGGGGGGACCTGCAAAACAAAGGACTCTGATGCTCAAGTAAGAATATGAGTTAGGAGAATAAAGCAAGTATATGCCTAAGTAAAGCTCAAGTAAGCGAGAGAGAGAGAGAGGAGGGGCACAAGCTTGTTGCTCGTGTGCTGAGTGTGTGATGGGATCTTGTAGAAGGATTCGATGGAACTTGTATTTATAATAGTTGAGTGTGATTGTTGGTCTTTGTTTGTAGGGGTTGTTGTAGCATTTGCTGATAATTCTCGGCTTATAGGTAATAGTCGAGAGCTTATAGATAATGTTAGAGATAAACATTTGCTTATAGATAAAAGGTAGACGATAATCATACCTTGTAGATAATGTGTGGCGTTATAGATAATTAATTACCTGCCAATAGATGAGATATTCAAATACATTTGAATATTAATAGGTTAGACATAACCTGTTTGTTGGGGACTCCGGCTACTAAGGGTCGACCGTCCGTGCTCCTGTAGCAGGGCTGATGTGGAGGGTTGACACGTGTCTCATAGAGCCATGTAGGATGCCACGTGTATTTTGCGGGTCCTAGACAATACAAGTTCATAGTTCAATATGCAAATTAAATTCCTACACCAAGGAAGTTCTTGTCGGAATCTGAGTTGTTGTTGGGGTTTGAATGCGCTTCTGGGTTGAAGGTTGTACGCCCCTGGCTCAAGTTGAGTGCGAGGTGGTGGGTTATTTGGTTTGGACATTCAACAATGGAAGAAGGGAAAGTGATGAAAAGGGAGAGAGAAATGAGTGGGACAAAAGAGAATCTATTTTTTTTAATTTTTGAAATTAAACATCAATTCACTTTAATATCCTTAATAATTATAAGTATATTTTAGGGTTAAATCATATAGGAATTTTTAATTTTTTCGTTTTGAGAAAATAATTGTTAACTTAACATCATTTAAGTTTTTGTGTAGAGAATATTAAAAGTGATGAATTTGTGATACTTACTGAGTAAAATAAAGCCCAAAAAAACATGATAATTCAGGAAAGCAGGAATAATTAAGAAAAGCAAAACTAATTAAGGAAAACATGACTAATTAAGATAAACAAGCTAATTCAGGAAAGTAAAAGCGGGCTTAGTGCAAAAAGTCTGCTAATCTGCACTTATAAAAGAAGAAAAGAGAAGAAGGAAAAGACACATAGAAATTATAAGGAAATACAATTTCTTATAGAAGACAAAGGTTAGAAGAAGGAGAAGCAAACATTGGGAGTCATTCCTTCCCCTGATTCCCTTTCTTATCTTTTCCTCTTTCACTAAATATTTTCCTCTTGCAATTGTAAAACCTTCATGACAATACGAGGCTAAACTTTCATTTGCATGGTAAGTTTTTGGGGTAATATTGGGAAACATTATTTTCTAATAGAACTGGGAAATGGTATATAAATAAAGTCATCACTAGGGATAAGTTGATATTTGTTTAGCCTGTTATACATCTTTATTCTTAATGCAATTTACTATTTTATCTCTGCAAAGAGATTTGAGAGAGAAAATAGATAAATTTGACTCTTTCATGCGGGGGACCAAAGTTAAAGTATACTAATAGATGCAATTGTAAATTGGAATAATTATAAATAGGGAAAAATCAGTAACATTACATCAAAGAGTAGTTCTAGTAGGCTAAGTTTTCAACATTCTCATCTTTGAATTTCCTTCTACAATAGCATTGGATTTTCTCATCTTTTTTATTTTTAATTAACTAATTTAAATTCTTGTTTAATTTTTCCTTTTGTTTGATTTAATTTTCTTCCAATTTAAATTATTTTCTCATAACCTTTTTAAATCAATTTTATTTAACCTCTTTTATTAATAAAATATTTAAATAAATTTTATTTAACCTCTTTTATTAATAAAATATTCATCTACCTAAGTACAAACAAAGTCTATGTGGATTCGATACTCGAACTTCTGTTTTAACTTTACTACTTGGGACGAATTGGTGCACTTGTCAATCCATCAACAAGTTTTTGGCGCTGTTGTCGGAAACTTTGTGCTTTACACTTAGTATTTGGGATATTCTATTTTTAATTGTTATATTTCCTTAATTTTTCAAATTTAAATGATAAAAAAAAAGAGTATCTTTTTCTTGTGAGTTTATGCTTACAGGGTGGAACCTTGGAAAAACTTGATCTATGGAAGATATTTTGAGTGGTATGCTCAGACATTGAAGGTTTCTTAGTAACCAATTAAAGAGGTTGTCTGAGTATGTTGAAATCATTCAATTTGAGGTCAGTCACCCACAACTGGTAAATTATGATTTTTGTGGAGGAGAGCATTTCAATGATAGTTGTCATCTTTACTCCATGGAAAATTCTTGGTGGGAGTAAGAGTTACATCCTTACAATCAATATGAAGAAGAAAAACTTTCTAATCTTGAGAATGTATTGATGCAATTCATGGAAACATCTGAAGCTAACTTCAAAGTCAATCAACACACAATTCAAAATTTGGAGATTCAAGTTGGTAAGCTAGCAAAAGAAATGGTTGAATAACCCTTTTTAGTCATAAGGGAAGAAAACTTTGTACAAGTTAAAGCTCATGAGGAAAGTCTTATAAAAGAGTATGATTCAGAATAAAAAGAAGAAAAGGGTGAGGAGAGAACACAACAACAATGGGAGAAATGCTCAAGAGTAGAAATTCAACAAGAAAGTATTTTCCAAGTCAATATCTCTCCTTATCAACTGATTGGCAAGAAAGAAAGGCATGGAGAACGAGAGAAAAATACTCGTGATCACAAACAGATTAATCTTTGATTCAATAAGTTAAAAAAATACTTGTGATCTTTAATTAAAAAAAAGTAGAACAAGAAAAAATATGTAATTTCACATTAATTAAAAAAAGGATTTGTGCGTATTAACAAATCCCTAGATACATATCAAATACATTCATTTTGTTATTATATCAAGTAAAAGGGAAGTGAGAAAAGAAATTTTTTTTTACAGCGTGAGAAAATTTAAATCATGATCACAAGGGGTTAAAATTAAAGAATAATGTAGTTTTATAATCATTAAATAAATTTTAATAATTATTATTCATTTGTGTTTGTAATGTTTATAAGATTTATTTTTCTCACCTTTAATTTTTATATATACAATTCCCTCACTTGATACGCTGTTCATATGTGCGTGTATATTTATAAGTTAAACTTTAATTGATAAATGTATCGGATCATGGTGTGAGATCAAGTAATATAACTCATTGATAGACATTTCGTTACTATTATATTCCCTCTTCACTGTTATCATTTTGACTATAAATATAAAAGTATGTAAATTTCTACAAATTGACGAGATCGAGTTTTTAAAGTAATACCTTCAAAGATATGCTAAATCTTAGTATATAATTAATTAGTTTTTATACTATATACTTGAAAGTACCTATCTTTATATACATTAAATGGCTTAAAATATGCTGTAAAAAAAGCTTAAAATATTGTTTGATAAGGTCTTTTATTTTTCAAATTAATGCTTTAACTAATTCTATTTCTGTCTTAATCTCTTCTATATTCACTTTTTCACGCGCAATATAACCGTTCTGTGCCAATAATATTGCATTGTGATACAAAAAAAAAAAAGTGTGACTATAGGACTTTTCCTTGGTGATAAGGTTGAGATAGCACAATATATAAAAAGTTAAATTAATTGATTGATTAAATTTGGTGGACGGATTGGTTATAATTCTATCAGTTTTACTTCTGATATATATATATATATATATATATATATATATATATATATATATATATATATATCGATTGGTTTAATTAAATAGACGACATTATAGTATTTGAAATTTCCAAAGATTACAAATTTTATCAACAAAACATGAACAATATGGCGGTAGAAAAGTATATCACTCTTTTTCCTAAAATTTTATATATTTTAAAAAATGTAAATCATAACATTAATACATGTGCAAGCCACATATTATTAGACTAACTAGTTATGAATTAAAAGATCTAGGAGTTTGTAATTAACTTTGAAGATGGATATAAGTGTTTTAAACTTATATACAATTAATATGTTATATATATTAATGGTTATTTGTAAGGAAATTAGTTAAACAACTAAAAGAAAAAATTATTATGTAAATCATAAGAAAACATAAAAAATGAAAGTAATGTTCTTAGAATATTGGGTAGTATTTTCCTATTAATATTAATCACACCACTAACCAACTGATAGATGTTAATTGCACCACATTGTGCTCGGTTGACTTTGGATGCTGGTTTATGTGATTCCATCATCTAATTTGCAGGTTTCCTATTAATGGCCCTTCCAATATAATTATGACACCTCCATGGTTTTATTTGTCATAGAAAAATAATTCTTTGATCATAGTTTGGGCATCCCACTTAATCTTGCCTCGTTAAGTGGGGATTCTAAATATATATACGTATTTAATATTAACCGCATAACTCAAACTCTAGGTTGTTCCTGTATATAAGTAGCTTAATTTCTTCTAGCTTCCTCGTTAATCTTTTCAAACAATTTTTAGTGTATCACCCTAGCTAGAAAGGTAAGAATATACCTAGAATTTTATTATCGAGATTTTTTTTCTCTACAAGATGATTTATATAATGTTTTCATATCTTGATTTTGTAGGCAAAGCAAGAAGATAATGAGGCCTGCAACCTTTGGGGTGATACTCCTTTTGATGTTGAGCGTATCAATGTGCATGGGCAGAGACAAGAAGACCTTCAAGGATCAAATGAATGTAAGGAACGAGAAGTTTCCAAACCATGAAAATGAAAACCACAACCCGGGTTTTGCGTATGGTGGACGCAGTGTGAATAATCATCATTACATCCCCAGGCAGGACTTCAACAACAATGATGGTGCTGATAAAATTGGGAATGGAAGTGGATATTGATAAAATTTTATGTTGTTATAGAGTATGTTCTTGTTTGAGGCAGAAGACCCGATATGGTTCATTCAGGTCTATAAATTAAATAAAAGGTACTCAGAGCCTGTGCAGCTACAGGCCTATGATGTGTATATAGTGAAATATGTATAAATTGTACACACACTCGTGGATTGTGAAATGTGGACATAAGCAATACACCCAAAAATTATGAAATTATCTGCATTTAGCTTTTGTCCACACTCGTGGAATATTTTGAACAAAAGGTGTAGGACATATATTCAAAACATATGTGAACGTTCTAATGAACTAGCTACTTCAGGGTAGAATGTTATTGAAATATTATCACTCCTTGCCAAACTCCATTTTGTTGAAGTGTTAAGGATGTGTTTGAGAAAGAGTTACATTCAAGGTAACCTAAGTTTCACCGAAGTAACAAAGGAATTACTTCTTCGTTTATTGCTTTGGAACGTGCAAACTTTCCTTTAGAGGATTTCAAACAAAAATCCAAATATATAGTAAGTTTTTATCTCTTGATACTATGGGTCGTCTCACCGTTTTGCAAATTTTTGTGAGATATATTTTCTGCTACAGTCTTTATCAAGAACTTTAATTAGACTTAATACTTCTTTCAAGATTAGTGATTTGTAACTTTTGAAAGCTTCAAATGCTCTAGATTTGTTACTATTGGTAAAGGTATCAAAATGAACCTAAACCGATGAGTTAACCTGGTTAATCAGATAAATAAATTGGATTGAACTGTAAAATTCAAGCTTAAAGTCATTTTGGCCTAACCCTGCTTGATCAGTGATGGACTAGGCTATCTTGTAGGTCAATTTATTTGTTTTTACTATTTTAAATTAATATAATCATAAATGATAAATTTAATATTAAATGTTATTAATGTGCATATTAAGTTTTATTTTAACTTTTAGCACTTGTTTATCGTTACAATTGATACGCTTTATTATATAATGCTGTTTTATATATAGTTCAAATGATAATCATTATTTATTTATTCATTTTATTATGATTAAAAAAATATTTTAACTATTCATTTAAATTTGTTTATTTAAATAATATGTAATTTTTTATATAAAGAGTGAGTGGCTATACCAAGTTAAAATGTGAATTTAAAATAGACAAAAAGATTTGAAAGCAGGAGAAGTGAGAAAGAAATGCAATATGGATTCTTGAAGAAATGTGAATTCTCATGCTTGTAGAGCTCCTAGAAAGAGATGAGTCAGATGACAACTGTCCACCAAAGTGATTGTCAAAGATTCCTAATTCACCTTTTTTCATCTTTTCATGTATGGGTTGGATGTCTAATTCAAGGTTGGATTGTCAAAGGCTTAATTTTTATTTGTTTTGTATTTCTCTTTTGGTCTGTTTTTTATCCATTAGAACTTCTGTTTCTCTTCTTTATTATCAAAAGTAAAAAATGTCAAAATATAAGAAACTAATTAAACGAAAATCTTAATCAAATTTAAAAGAAAAAAATAGATAACTTCTTCTCCTCTATTATTTTACATTTCATTTTCTTATGGACAGACTAAATTAAAATTCAAGATAAATAGCTTAAATCGCCTTACAAAATAATAGGAAAAATCAAATAATTCAAGAGTTTATCACCTTTGGAACCTAGTTTTAATTCTAGACGAAGACAATTTTTTTAGGGACACCCACCTATACGCCAATTGTCGGGTTAGTTGGCTTGTTCTGACCAAATCAATTGCCTAACTAGTTCAGATACATAAATGGATCGAGCATATGGCTCTAGTTCATTAACACTGATTGTTGATGCTTGAAAACTAGACATCTCTTTTCGTATGAAAATATTCGCAATAAATAAGAATTTTCAAAGAGAAAACATTGCATGCTTAAACTCCCATAACATTGCAACACCTAGCTCAACGGTGCAAGTTTGGTTGCTGTTTGATCCACCTATGTAATAAAAGATATATACTTCACAAATTTGGAAATGTATATGATGTGATATAATTCTTTTGGTGCCACTACTACCACCATCCATTGATCTTTACATATCTTTCCAGTTATGAAATAGGTTTTATGCACTATCATTTTTTTCAATTGAATCAATGATGAAAACATTAACTTTTCTTTGTAAATTACTAGAAACACAAAGATATACAAGAACCGGCAAACACGGAATCTGTATAAAGGAATTAATTGAAGTGAATAAAAAAGAAGATTTGGGTTGAAATTCGAACTTTAATTTTCAAATCAGGAGGCAATCCTCAAAATGATTTCTATGTAGTCTTTTCCAAACACACAGCCAAGTTGCAACCGCTGGTACTAATTTTAAAAATAAGAAGGAATTAACGATGCCGAATCATTAATTTTGACATAAATCAACATAACCAATACCTCTGAATCAGGTGGAATTATCCTATTTTGTCCACATTTAAATTCGGACAGAACGTTCATCATTTATATATAATGGGCATCGCACTTAAGCTTGCCTTATTTGGTGACAACTCACAACCCCACCATTTTAGTATTGCAAGTTGACTTCCCAAATCCCCATTTCATTAGCCATATATGTATAGCCTTCTCGTGCCCCTATAAAAGCAGCTAGAGCCTCTTCTTTCTTCTCCATACTGGAATCTATAGCATCCAAGTTACATCTGGTGAGTTACACACTACACACCCTCTTCCCTCTCCTTTTAATAATCCTATATAGATCAATAACTTCTGGAACGAATGGAGTGGGGTAAGATACTTTAATAATTATTCTAATATATGTATATAGAGTTTAATGGATAAACGTAAAGTAGATTTGAACTGCTATTTAATCACTAACTATATATATATATATGATTATTTGTTATTAAATAACTGTGTAAAAATATTTTATTCTATTAGTATATAATTTTTTTTTCTTTCTCTCAGTATGTATACTTAGATGGAACACCGAACACATAATATTGATATGAATCGCACTTATTTTTAATTGTCATTCAATAATTTTAACGAATTTAAATAAAAAGCTTTCATAGTGTAAAAATTTGTTGCAATATCATAATACATCTTATAACATACGATTACTCACGTGAAGGTGGAATGTGTTATTCTTTATACAACAATAAGAATATAGATATCACCTTCGCGTACCACCTTCGATTGATGCCGTCTTGTATATACTTGTGTAAGTTAATAAATCTATCCTTATATATAAAAATTATTAGGTGATTTTAAATTACTACATTATTTATGATTTCAATCCATCTTTATATAATACAATCGTGTTATTAATTCTTTTATCTTGGATTTAAAAATTTAAATACATGTCACACCGAGATTGGTTAAAACTATGAAAGGTGTGATGATTTAAAATTATCTAATAAAAATCATATATATATATATATATATATATATATATATATATATATATATATATATATATATATATATATATATATATGATTTTTAATGATGAAAGATAAGTTAAAAATTCTTACACTTTGATTATATTTTAGTATTAAATTCAAACTTTGTTCACTTTTTTCCCTTACATATAATTCCTTGATCCCTCAGATGGATATTGCATTCCATTACTTATAATAATATGGTTGTTGTTAGAAAATAGAAAGGCATGCATACTATGAGTTCTTCTCCTCTCTGATGACATTTTGCATTTCTGGCTAATAAACTAAATCCAGTTCCTATATAAAGAAGAGTCAGAGGAAGGTACGTGAAGGTGGTATCGATCACCAGTGTCAGAATGAGGTTTGGGGCAATTGCATTCGTTTTGATGCTAGCATTCTGCTGTTGTACGGGTTCAGATAGATGGAGGAACATAGAGGTCAAAATGCATGGAAAAAACAAACAAGTTAGCAGCGAGAATAATGATCATCATTCAATCCCTCTTAAAGACTATGGTAAACCTGGCTCAGGCCACCATGACGTTACTGCAGCAGATGATAACAATGATCATCATTACATCCCTCGCAAGGATTTTGGTAAACATGGCTCTGCCCAATTTCATGTCACTGATGATCATAATAGGTACCATTGCGTCCATAATAGTAATTATAAGGAAGATCGTACTTGTTATGGCCAACCTGGCGGAGGAATTAAAGTTAATCCCGGGCCCGGGCATTGATAATTTACTCACAAGAATCATGCCAAGCATCCTGGCGACGAATTGAATATATATATATATATATATATATATATATATATATATATATTTGTGATTAATGTTTGATAATTAAATCGGTGATTTGTATACATATATATGTACGTGTGCGTAGGTAAGTTACGAGAAATTCTTAACTGTGTTCCTTCCAAGGATGCAAGAATTTCTCAGTACCCATATAATCATAGAACTGAGTGTATCTCAGTATCTGTATGTGTCGCCTTTGATCAGTGTATATACCAATAAAGGAGTGCTTGTAGTAATTATAATCACCACTTGTTAATAAATAAAGATCGATCTGATATAGTTTAATTTGCTTGGCAGTTCCCCTAGCATTATTTCTTCAAAACTAAATATTTACTATGTCTTTGAATAACATTAAGCAAAATAATAGTAGTATATTTAGAGAAATATATGTCAAATAATATATTTCTTAATTAACATTTTGTTATTGACTGAAATTAATTTAAAATTCTAAAAAAATTTCAATTTTACTTTTATTATTTAACGAGTCTTAATTACAATTTTAATGTTTTTAATAAATTCCAATTAATAATAAATAGTAAACAATATGTTAGAAAACGTGTTAGAGTACTTATACTAATTATGTCTTTATTTATAAGAACATTTGAACTAATTAACAAGAGTTAAGAAAGTTAATGTAGTGAGTAATATTACCCTTAAAATGATTGAGATTCACCATCTAACTCTTTTTACTTAAATAATTAATTTGTTAATAATTTTCTCTAATCTTTAATTACAAGAAAGAAAGGAATGTAATCTTATTAATTTTATAAATTTATTATTTATTGACTTAAAAATTATAAAATAATTTTAAAAATTTAATAAAAAAACAACTGATAAAGAGATATTTTAAAAAATTACTAGAAAAAAGAAAAACATATGTGTAATCATAAATGTTGGAACGAAGATAGTACTAATTAAGAGAACTGCTGCAGTAAGACAAATGCTGGATGGTAGGAAGATATGTTAGACGAAAGCTTTGCCACGATGGTGCATGCGTAATCTCTAATTTCATTTCATAATTTTTATTTTATTTTATTAAAGAACAATAAAAGAATTACCCACTAAAATTTGTATTGTTTGCTGCGTACTTAAATCGATCGAACTATATAGAGTAAATTATACTTGTTTCCTTGAGGTTTTTTGTTTATTACATCACCACATTTTTTATTTTGATCCTACACAAGCCCTTCTAATTATTTCATACTGTTTACACGGACCACTCTTGCAACTGTAACGCTGTTTGATTTGTCACTAAAATTTGGCACATGATTGACATGTGACAGTTTTATGTTTTTTCCTTCCCATATTACCCCATCCCCTTCCTTCATCCGTTCCCAACTTAGAAGATGAAAAAAAAAATCATGAAATTTGCAAAAACTAAACACACAACCATATCTCAAAATTCTACATCAAAAACACAATTCAGTTCCCTAAACAAAAAATTTCAGCAAGCATTAATCAAGTAAATTAAGTGATATAATATGCAACAACAAAACTTCAATTTTTTTTCTTCAAAAATCGCACAATAGTTCAAGCTTCAATTTGCGAAACCAAAATCACAATTTCTTTTTTTTCTTCCAAAAATCGCACAACAGCCAAAGTAGGAAGCATTAACAATTTTATTTCAAGATCCAACACCTACCATTCGCAATAAAATTTAGTTAGGGTAATTAGAAAAGGCTAATGTTCTTGTGAATTTGAGACAAAATGATGAAATGGGTCAACCTGGGAAGTTCCATTGAGGAAGGGTCGAAAGGTCTACAATTTTGGGCTTGGAAGGAAGGAAGATTTGGGATTTTAAGGTTGGTAGATCTGCAATTTTGGGGTTGGAAGAAAGATCGTCAATTTTGGGTTTGCGGATCTCTCCCATCTTCCACAACCCAAATGAGGAGGAGGAGGAGGAGGCGACCACGATCATTGCTTGAAGAATGACGACGTCGACTGGCAGAGCAACGAGCACTGGAGCAGGTCGATAGTGTCGCTGTCGACGTGGCAAAAGTCAATGATGGAAGGCCTCTCATGCTTGTTCTCAACAACAATAGGTTTGTGATTGAGGAATAGGTCGGAGGGGTGGTGCATTTGTGGTGAGGGGGTGGGATTAGGGATTCAAATTGGGGTAAGAAGTGTAAAAGGATGAAAAGGGTTATTTTTGACATTTCACGTAAAGTTAACATTGTCACTTAATTGTGTTAGCTTAGGGGGTGTCAAAGTAATGCATTTTAATGGAAGAAGTATGAGTGTAATAAGTCCTAAACTTAAGAAAAACGAGTGTAATTTGTTCAACTATATATATAATATTGCACTCTATATACTGTTAGCATAGCATGTAACCTAACATATAGTTTGCATATACATAATAATAGAGTCCCGACCCAAACTTTCCTTCATATTTTTATATTAATTCATGTTTATGCACAACACAAGCATATCTAAATAATTATATAAAATAGGAAAAGATCTCGTTACTTCAAAAGTAATTCATTTAAAATTATTATTTATCTTCACCATTCATTTAATCAAGATTTATATGAGAAATAACTCTAAAAGAGTTATTCTTGCAACTAATTTTAACTATTAAATCTTAACAAAATGAATGATGATAATGAAAAATAATTTTAAAAAAGTTACTCTTAAAGTAAATAAATCATTCCTCAGTGAAATAGTTTGCACTTTTCAACATCCTTTCATTTTTGTTCCTGCTCTCGGGCCGAATAGTTCTAAACCCTTTTCTTTTCATTTTTTTTTAAAGAGAGACCCAACGGCCACTACAAATTAGCTACTCTATAGGGGAAACCTACCTCAATCACTTTTAACGCAGTACACCATTTGTCAAGTAGAGTTTTAAATCCTTACCATATAGATAAACATACAATTTCCCCCACTCTCTTAATCAGGCATTCTCAATATCTAATTTTCCCTCTTGTTATGTGTATTTTACACTCAATTTCCACAACTAGCTAAAAAAAATCTTTCAATCATCTCAAACCACCCTCATTTTACCATTACCTTTACAGGAATAGACAAAAAATATTTCATCATCCTCATCCTTATTGGATAACTTGATATATAAAGTTTTCCATTGCAAGTTGAAAAAATTATTATTTTTGTCAACATGAAGAGAGTGATTCAATTTCAAAATATCACATTTAGAAATCACAAAAATAGGGCAGGCTTTCGTAATAATAAAAACAAACTATAATATATATGTAATAAGAAAGTGAAATTCATTTAAGAGTTTTAGAGATGCATTTGAAAGTTACCTATATTATAATAAATAGATATAGATAATGTCTAATGACACTTATTTAAAAAGTCCAAAAAGGAAGAATAGTTATTAATTTATTTTAACAATTAACATTCTTAAAAAACTAATATATAATTCATTAATTTGTGAAAAAGAAATCCTGCCACTGCTTTAACAAAACCCTCGTGCACTGCTCGTAATACCGAGATCATGAAACAATGCTGCACTTCATTGCTTCTTTATTCACCATTTTGTGGGAGGGGACGAAATTTTCCATATCATATTATAAATACATTTTCTTAAATCTTTACAACCTCAACCTTCCTTTACCATGCACGTGACCACATCAGGTTAATTAAGAATAGAGAAAGGACGTTTATAACCCAAAAGTAACTCCACCTTACACCCTAGCTTTTTCACTTGGTTGTGATGCCCTCGCTCTACAAAAGTTTCAACGTTGGCCATACAGTTTCAGTTCAGGTTTTCACAGGCTGAAGCAAAGTTGACATGTGACACAGCACCACATGTTACTACAATCAGCCCACAAAGTCATGGATCATGTGCCCTCCAAGGTGATGTCTAAGTTGCTCCTCTTGCAATTGTTGTTGGTGCTGTACACCTTCAACACCATGCCTAAGACCCAATGTTAGTGACACAGACCCTAGCCCACCAACCTCTATGCCACCGCCGCGTCGGTATGGCACAAAACCCATCAGTGTTCCATCCATGTTTGAAGTAGTCATTTGGCATTCCAACTTAGACCTCTTCTCTTGACTCCATTGTTCTGAATTTAACCCACTTTCCTCAGCATTTGCAGCAATAATGGATGATCCCATATCCATACCCTGAAATTGGTTTTCAGGTATTGAATTCATACCAATATTGCTCAAAGCTCTAGGGTGGCTGGTATCACCTTCAGTGCCAGAAGAAGTTCCCTCGTTTTTACCACAATTGCCCTTGGAGCTTGTTGCTTTTGTTTCAAGCGTGTGTATTTCCTCAACCATTGGCTTCCACACTCGGACTCGAGCATTTATGAACCAATTTGATACCTGCATTAATCAGTTACACCATTGTTTGAGTAACTAGTATTTGTTCTCTAAAAAAAGTAAGCATGGCAATTAGTATTTGTTCTCTAAAAAAGAGTATAGTTAGTATAATCGTAAACCGAATGAGAAGCCAAAAGCAAGAAAGACAAATTCCAACCCATTGTGGCATGAAACATTTAAGAAAATCATAGTGGTAACTTTATGGCACTGTTCAACATTAAATTAACAATAGAAAAAAAAAAGTCATTTTTTCTAATAATTAAACAAATTCCATGTGTTAAGAATAACTCAGTACAAAACTAGAAATTTTATCATACAGAAATTAAATTGTTATGGTGAGCTCATACTAACAATATGATATATTAAGATATAAATATACATTAATTAACTACACCAATAGAAATCTCTATAGATATGAGTTTTATAGCATTAGTGTAGATCAACATGTCTACAATAACAGTTTAATTTCCATTAAATATATAGAATATATTAATGGAGGTCAAACTGTTAATATATAGCATAGCATGATATTTTTGTTTAGCAACTATAAAGGTCCCAAGAAAATTACTTGGAAGGAACCACATTAGAATACTCATTTATGGAAAGTCAAGAATTATATTGAAAGATTTGACCAAGGCTATGAACACACACCCTTAAAAGCTGCCAACATGAATATATGCCTATTATACCACTTCAATCAACCGAATTAAAAACCGAGACATAATAATGAAATTGAAGGGAAAAGGCCCCCCACCTGGTTTCGTGAAAGACCTGTTTGACTAGCCAGCATGTGTTTATCAGTGTCTGTAGGGTAACTGAAAAGAAATTCAACAACAGCAAAAAAAGGCCACAATTCAATCCAAATGTCTCTTTAGAATGCAGAAAAGAGAGTCACGGAGCAAGAAAATTATTAATAAGAGACATAGATAGAGACAAACATACGGATGAAGAAAATGCTCAAATAACCAGGCTTTAAGAATTGCCACTGCACGCTCTGGCAACCCTCTCTGGGGCCTCCACACATGCTGTTCAAGAAGTTCCGTGGTACCCTTTACAGATTTGTTCTTCAGAAAGCTTTGGTCGATGCTGCATCTTATCCTTGCCTTAGTAGTAGTAGTGTCAGCTTTATTACTACAAGTACTGGTGTTGGAGGGTTTGGACAAATCCTCTCCCAAGGCCTCACTTATAAGCTTGAGCTGTTCTGAGATAGAATTTTTAAAGCACCTGAAGTGTTTTGATACTGATTTGAGAGCCATGGGGATGTAAGGAGTAGCAGAACCAAGACCCGCCACTGACTCGAACGATGAAACAACCATTTGCATTTGTAGATGGTACTGTTTGCACTGCCGGGTAACCTATTATATATAAATGACCCATCGCAACAGTGTGAAATGCAACTTTTCAAAAGAAAATATTCACAACAATTATGCCTAGCACTAATTAGAAGCAAATATCACAAAATCATAGTTGACAATGATAAAATCACTCTACCTTCGTAATTGCAATCATATCATAACCAAATTTTAGAATTATTAAGGAATACTGTTGTACTGTAGCATGCCATATAAAAAGTTATTACGAAGCAAAATAACATGATCTTTGTTATATTTATGAATTTATATAACAATCACAATTTCTTTTGGTAAAATTATTACAAGCATGCATGTTGAAGTACATTACAGAAAATATGCACAAATGCCCGTCAGTTTGACCGAGTTGACAGCAACCAGGCATGGCAATATTGCTTCCACGTACTAAATCTTTTCTGATGATGTTGGAACATATTACTAGATTTTGGAAAGTGAAGTGTACACGGTTGACCGTTTGACTAACACTATATATATATATATATATTCTTGCACACATTTGGACTCCTAGATAGATTTAAAAATTACCATGAACAGGAAGCCAATGCCTAATAATATTAGCAACATAGCTAACTTAGTGTGTACCATGAATGGGACTGATTGGGTACACTGTCCACACTTTTGCTCTGCCTAGGCCTGAAACTACAGTAACTCCAACTAAACCATGAGTAAACAACAGTCATCCTTCAAAACCTATCGTTCAGAATCTTGTTTCAAGTACTAAAAGTGGATGCACAAAAGGATTTGTGGGGGTAAATACGTTTGAACATGAATTCACAAATAATGCATCTTTAAATTCTCCAGTCATATCGGAAATGTTACTCATTTGTAGAGGATGGCAGGATTACCAAATTAGCATTAAGATGACACATTTATTTGTCATAGAAGTACAGAAGACATAAAGCTATTAATCTATGACCACAATCACAATGTTGACAAGATTAGAGATGTCTTTAAAAATTGCATATATAGCTAGTTCCATGATGATGCCAAATAAGAAGCTAATGATATTGATACTTGGGATAATTAAATAAACAAGAAAAACACTAGATAAATTTTTCCATTACATCAATAATTAATCATTCTTATTGAATAACTTGATAAAGTTTTCCATTGCAAGTTGAAAAATATTTAAACAAAAATTCCTATTTCATAGTTTTCCCATATTATTTTTTCAATAGGCAGAGGTTGATTCAATTAAATTATTCAAAATTTCACATTTAGAATTTACAAGATTGATCCTCTCATGTCAAACTCTAATATGACAATTATTTAAATCTTGTGTCAATCTCGTCCATGGTACACCCAAGAGAATCCATTCCGGGCGTATTTTACCAAAGAAATAAAGTACGAGAAAGAAAAATATAATAAACAGTGAACACCACAGAACAGTACAATAATAAACATAAATACATTATGGATGATAGAAATTAGTAGACACCCGAGATCTACAAGCAACGGCAAGAACTATAATTTTAATATAAACTAACTTCAATATATATAGAACTTCTTAAGTTCAATATGACAATATGCAACTTGTTTCTTCCACGTCATTCCACGACAATGTGTCACCTCACTTGAAGGACTTCTGACTACATAGCACTAGCATGATACTTTTTTAAAAAACTATTAGTATTTATATATAGAGGAGTATTGGACCTTATCAATTTCATTTTGCGACGTGATATATTCATACAATACTATCATGTCTACAACCATCATTCTGCGTCTGTCTCTCTCATCACATTACTCATTTTATATCTTATACTTCTCTTTCTTTTCTCTTAATTGTATAATTTATTGTATAAATAACATTTCTCTTTCTTTCTTATTTTGTGAATTTTCTAAGTGTGTGGAGAAACCTACAACTTGGATGTACGACTGATATGAAGAATCAATGCCATTAAGCAAACCAAGTTCAAAGGAGACAAAAGTCTAGCAATCGCCGACAATAGGAAAGAAGGGAACAGGATAAGAGTAGCAATTAAAGAGACCACACAAATGAACAAGAAAGTGATTAAAAAGGTCTATTTGACCATGAGGAGGTTACCAAAACAAAAGAGAGTTAATGATAGCATTACCAACAACCCAGGTGATATTATATTAATATATAAAATATGATAATTAATGTGATGAGATGAGAACTTTATAGGATTCTTTTCCCTTTGTTTTTCACAAGGGATGAGCAAAAAATACTCCGGTACCCTTTCTAGGATACCATTTAAACATTTATGTTTGAATTAGCACAAATCACTCTATGGTAACTTCATAGGTACCATAGCAAGTAAGTCCAGAAAGCTAGAAGCTGCAAAAATCGAAGTACCAAGAAAGAAATTGACAAGTTCAAATGTGTACATGGTCGCATTTTTCTCTCTCATGAGACGTTAAACCGGCCGGGTTTTATGTTCTCAAGCTAACATACTTTGGAAATCAAGACTCGTTGGTTGCAGCGCACAGTAAATAGTGTAAAAGCATTTGACCTTTTTTTCATATAACAGTAGTAAGTTGTTTCAGACAAACACTAATGTGCCAAAAGAAATACTACATTGGAAAGTAAATTATGAAACAGTTTATGGATGGAAAGAGTGAAAACGAACCTCCTCTTGCATGTACAGTAGCTTTGCTTTCTTATGTTGATAATCTGGCCTCGAGGAAAGACCAAAGCTACTTCTAACTCCTGGATCAGCCCTATTTTCCTTTGAAACACTATACAAAATAGATGATGAAGAACCTGAGTTACTACCTTTTGCAGCAACCCCAGTAACAGTATCAGCAGAAGTAGAGGCACTAACTTCTGGAGAAACCCTCTTGGAAACATCATATGATTTCGCAAATTTTGCACCAGATAGACAGCAAATTTCATCTAACAATTGTTGGGCAGACTTTAAGAACCTTGAACTCTTAAGGATAGTAGCATACCCAGTGAAAGGGCCAAGGGGACCCACACTTCGATAAGTAATAGTACTCTTTGAAGGCATTCCCACCGTTTCTTGAACTGATTTCCCAATATCTCTAGAAACAATAGATGGTTTTACAATAGATTTCATATTCGTCAAACATTGAGGATCATCTGATGCAGACCCTTGTTCAAGGTGAGAAACAGAAGGTTTGGGTTGTGCATTTGATGAAAGTGACAAGGATAAGCTCTGAGGAGTTGAATCACTCAGGGTATTAGCAATTGTTCGATTTGTCCACCCAAAATGCAACTGATTTGGCTGGTTTTCATAACTTGGTTGTTGAGGCTCAGCTTCACCAGCATTCCCCACCCAAATACTGTGGTCATTTTGTTGCATCAGTGAAGACATGTCTTGCCTAGTGTGAGAACTGAAAGAAGCAGACTTCACAATATCTTGCAAAGCATTCTGATAAAGCGGAGAAGGAGGAGGATTATTATGCAGTACACCTAATTGCTTCTGAATTTCTCTACCACTGATTTCACCAGATGCATTGCTACAGTGTACATCCATAAGTTCGTTGTAAGCAGACACGTTGTTGTTGAGGTCAGCAGACAAAAAAGAATTGGCATTGCTTGCATAATTCACAAACCAATCAGACCCCTGATGGGGGGCACTGTTCCTCCAATTTCCCAAATTACGAAGCTCACAGTGTTCTTTATGGGAAGAATGAATTGCAGACATGGAATGGGGAAATGAACCATATTGATTCATCATCAGCCTATTACTCGGTTCAGCTGCTGCACCTTGTTCTTGGTGATACTCCAACGCGTTCCTTGCATCAGACAAATTAGGATTCGACGAAGAGGTAGAAAAGTTTGGCATTTCTGATGAATAAACAGCTAGCCCATCAAGGATGTTAGCATTTCTAACACTCCTAACTTGAAGAAGGTCCAAGTTATTAAACCCCCCCGCCGGGTGTAAAGATAACTGTTCAAGATTGTTAGGGAATTCGTGTGAAGGCTGAGAACTGTTCTGGATTCGCAATTTTTCACGCCGAATTTGCTGTGCTACATGAGATTCAGGCCTTAAATTGCTCATTCCAACCCACCAAGTTTAACACACCGATGACAAAACCTCTTATATTAACTTCTCACCGTTCGGTGAAAACCTTTCAGAAGAGAACAACCACTGCATTAACCCAGCCCATATTGCTCTCCTGCACAGAAATTCAACATCAACTTATATGTTAGGTTTTGAAAAAGAAAAAAAAAACTACGAATTAATAGGAAAATAACAGTTAACACGCCCCTTTGTGTTGTCTAAGAAATATACAATTCTGACAATTTTTAATTTAATATCAAGAAAACATTGCACTGCAGACTCGCAAAGAAAGAAGGGGATAAACAAGAGAGAGAGAGAGAGAGAGGCAGAAGCAGACTACCACAAAATATAATAATAAAAGAATGCATTGCAGAAGGCAAGACAAGACTGTGAGTGAAGAAACCGATCTAACTTCGGTGTTTTCTATAATATTCCCACCTTGTACACGTCTCAAATAAAGCACCTTGTTCTAGTTTCCCTTCTCATTTCTCACTAACTTTATCTCTTTGCTGTCAAATAAAAAATAAATAAATAAAAAAGCTTGAGAGGTAGCTCCTCCCTTACCAAACACAAAAAGTATATCAATCAAAAGTTCTCTAAAAAAACCAGCTCCAACGTGATGCTTTTCCACCCACCAAACAACGCAATATCTAAATTTCTCTGTCGGTAACAAAAAACATTGAACGAGAACCACACAATTTAGCACTACAAAAACAAAAACAACCCAAAGAGATACGTAAACCACAACAACAACGTTAGACACCTCTTAGTGGCAGGCATGAATAGCTTGCGAAACCCTAGTTGTAGGACTCCCTTAATTGAAATAGATCTATGCCCTCACACATCCATAGCAGCAGCCTCCTCGTTTTTAAAACAAGATAAAATTGCGTTGAGCTACAGCGGAGAAGGAACCTTGAAAGCATTATTAAATATGCAGAAACAAGGAGGTAAGAAACAAGGACTACGTTGTGTGTAGGGGGAAAACGACGCAGAGACATAAGAGATGAGAAACGACACATAAAAAAATCTTGTGTTTCGAGAGGAGGAGCCAGGAAAAGAAAGAAAAACGTGAAGTTCTTTATTATTGGTGTCGTAGGTGTGGACACAGTTGAAATGTGTAGTGAGTGAAAGGACTGAGGAGTTAAGTTTAAGGGTACTTTCACCTGTGCCATGGAAACTTGGCGTTGATGGAGACCGAACCGGTTCGAATTCAGATGAGAATGAAAGAAGCTTTCACTACTACTACTACTACCAGCCTAGGCAGCACCACAATCATTATCATGATGGCCCTTTACTTTTGACGTTTAAATTAACGTAAAGTCGCAGTTAAAAGTTAAAAAAACACTACGCAAGCATTGGAAAACTTTTGCTCTTTCCTCAATACTAATCGACCAGTGTGGTTGGGCCCCTACACTTGTATCTTCAGCTCCTTCCTTTTTCCATATGGGTGGTTTTTTTTTATATTCTGCGTTTGAAACTATGTCTGTGTTTGTTGGAACTTGAATGCAACCGAGTCTTGCAGTTGGTTCACAGACTAATTGCTTGCTCCAATTCTTTTTTTCCTGTAAGTGCTTGGTTTTGTATAATTGTATGGCATCAACAATAAAACATTTTCAACTATTTCTGAACAACTCTTAATTGTGTGATGTGATGGGATGCATACAGAAATTTATGGACATTTTTGTTTATGTCAATTTTATATCGAGAAAAAAGTAAATTCAAGTACTATTTCTTGAAAGCAAATTCTCAAGATAAAGTAGGAATAAAAAATTATATTTTTTGAAACCACAAATGCCCATTCAAAGACTAAATAGAAGTTCAATGATCTAATAAATAAAAATTGTTTAAGATTTAATTAAAAAATTCAAATATATTTCAATCACCTAGTGTGCAATTCTCAAATTCTTCTTTCACCTAGTGTGTACATATTTTATAAGCATTTGTAGGGCGCTTTTGAATCTAACATTGTCACCTCTGCATATATGTGCAGGGTATTTTTAGTTCTTCAAGTTATTATTCTCACTTATCTTGGTAAGTATATTCACTTATGTAGGTTCTAAACTTAGGATTTTCAATCTTTGTTCTTCAACTAGTATTCTTAAACCCTAGAAGCACCAATTGGCTGATTGTCCTTTTAGTTTCTCCTTACAGGTTATGTCTTGATAGATTTAATATAATGCACTCATTGTGTACACACTATTCAATTAAGTGAATTTTTTTTTATATTTTAAATACATTTATATATTATTCTATAGGTCCGAACTATTTGAAAAAATTTATTTATGTTTTTCAACAATTTTTTTCAATTGAATCCCTAAGCTTTGACTTATTTTTTAATTAGATCCTTGCATTAACAACATAAACCTAATTAAAAAATAAAATAAAATTCATAGACCTAGAAAAAAAAGTTTAAAAATTTAAATAAAAAATGTGAAATAGTTTAAAGACCTCCATATTTATTAACCTAATTAATCTCATACCTTATTTCATAAAACTACTCTTTTGTAAGACCATTTGTATATACAGGTTATTTTGAGTTTAAAGACGGTAGATAAACTCAGTAAAAAAATTACAAAGCACGTATATCAACTAGCTTGAGTTTATTCTACTTTAATTAGATATCTTGGATTTTCAAGTCTATAGGGAAAGAGATTTTTTACTCAAAATTATTTTATTCAAATTAAACAGAAATTATCTCCAGAAAAAATTACATGTGATCCAGGAAAAAAAATCAACTGTTATAAGAAAATATATATTCTATATCAAATTCCATGGACTGATCACAAGCAATAATTTTTTTAAAAGATATATATACATTTACTTTTTCTTTCATCTTATTTTTGTCATATATCATATTTATTTCTCTTTTTATCATGTCTAATTATCTATCTTTGAGGTGCGTACCTTGTTTTCTTTAACAATAGTTAAATTTGAGAAATTGTTGGAGAGGAATTGATTTTCTCGTTACTCCAAAATACCATAAGTCTATAACTAGAGAACAAAAGAGCATTTGGCCAATTAATTCAGGTTACCCTAAACACAAGAACCTATGTTGCTCACCTCATGAATCTCTTGGAGCAGGGCCGCCTCAGGGTGCTATGGAGTTGCCATGAGACTGGATTCATGATTAAAAAGAGTTCAAAATTTTAAAAATTAGTTATAATTTTTTAATATTATTATTTTTTTATAAATAAATTAAAGATTTTATTTATTTTATGTGTTTTTTATTCTAATTAAAATATGACATGCTATTAAAAATATTACTTTTTAATTAATTTTTCTAATATTTTACGGTCATGGATTCGTATTGATTGAACTTTTAATTCTTTGATATATCAACATATTAAAAAAACACAAAATATTAAAATTACAAAGAAAATAAAACTAAAATTAATATTTTCATAAAAAAATAAAAAATAAAATATATAAAATGATATTTTATCAATGATAATGATAAAATTAGATAATTTTTTTATAAGATTAAATATAAGAAATATATGAAATCATAAATATAATTAATATTTTTAAAAATATATATATATTAACGTGAGTTGTAACCAAACTCAATAAAATTTGATGAGAGTATAAATTAATTTTAAAATTTTAATATTGTTTCTTTAAATTATTCTTATCTTTTGTATGGAGGGTAACTTATTGAGCACTATAAAATATTTGAAATACGGGAAAGAAATGTCATTCGACTAATATTTGCAAATGAGTTGCAAATAGATCCACGGGTTTCCAATCATGGATGGTTCTACGGATTCTCTATAATAATTATTATGATTCGGATAAGAAAAATCAAACTTGTATTCTGATTTATAATACCCTTCTCAATATTAATTAACTTAATATGATTCACATTATTATAATTATATTGTATAAAATAAAATATAAATTATGAATATTACATTATATATACTTAATATATAAATATTTTAACAGTTATGTCAACATACTTTATTATCTTACATGGTTAATTTATTGTCAATTTTATTATATTTGTTTGAATCAATTATCAAGTTGAATTTGACTCTGATATTAATTGTTGTGCATACGAGAAAATATTAAAAAAATTTACAATGAGTCATGAACAACTACATAAGTGAAATTAATATCATATTTTAATTAAAACCTTAAAACTAAAGTTTAATTATAGGTTTTCTTCTCACTGATTCATCTCACACTTATACTCGAATAAATTATAATCCATTTCCACCTAATGAATATAAATGGGTACTTGTAAGGGTGTTCAACTGATCATGATTTATCCCTAAACTACCAATTCAATATGGTTAGAATGGATTTTTGATGAGTTTGAGTTTAAGAAATTAGACCCAATATATTTTGTTGAGGACAAATTCAAGTTATAACTCAAGTCATCTTGACCAAAGTTTATTATTAAATATTTTAGACTTAATTAAATATAATTTTAGTTTATTTATTTTGTTCAATTCATAATTTTAGTTCAATTTCATTAATTTTACCTACATTTTTTTATTTATTTTAGTCTAACTTAACCTTAGGCAATGTAACATATTTATTAAGATATCATCAAAAAATTATTTAATTAATTAAAATATAAAATAAAAAAATATAGGCAAAATTAAAGATTAAACTAAATTAATGAATTTTCTAAAATAAAAAAATTAAATGTTTCTATGTTAATTTAAAATAAGGGAACAAAAGTAGAGAGATGAATCTTGTATTTAAGTCAATATGTTATTAAAAATTATATTTCTAAACAATTATGTATTAATATTATAAATTAATCAAAAAATGTTTTATCTAACATATATGATATTTTTTTAATAATCATAATATTGATATGAAATATTCATAAATTAATCATTTTTAATAAAATATTTTTTTAATCATATTTTTTATTTACAAAATTCAAATTAAAAAATTTGCTTTGACACGACTAACCTCCGTCTGACTTGATTCAATGACTTAATAGTTTTTTGTATTACAGGAGTAAAGAAACAAAAGCGAATTGATGGTTTTAACATAATATGTTTATATGGATATTATTTATTTTAAAATATACATTATAAATTATATTTTCAATATAATTTTATACTTCTTTAATAATACAATTTAACTATTAGAATCGTCGAAGCTTAATCGAATCAGATTTAAGTTTATAAAATATATTATATCAAAATTTAGTTTAATTAAGTAAAAACATCCGTTAACTTGTTCCACGAACACTGTAAACTTACTTGTTAATTGTGTATTTTCAATTAATTAAAAATTGATTGATCATTTATGAAAGAAATATGTTAATAAGAAGTATTTTTTTCTTATAATTAAGTTGATAAATTATTATGAAGCAAGGACCTAGCAACTAGCAAGTACAATTCAACCAAAAAGAAAAACTAACTAGCAAGAACATGGGATGAACCGTGACCGTGCCGTGGCCCGTAGCTAAAGATGGTGACAGCTAACGTTAGATCAATTTTGGCATATTTAATGCGTACGAATTTGCTGATGAAATGCCCCAAATCAGAGAAATCTGATAAGCAGTCAACACATTGTTGGACCACGTGGATCGGTCAGTCTTTGTATAATATCTGAATCATAGAACCAATATATAATATCTCTTAGTATTAATTGCGATTTGATGGATATCGCCAATATCTCATGACACACAATCAGTCTAATAAAAGCTTGCAAATTACGTCACAGTGGTTATCTTTCTGTGCCATATTTTTTTATCTTTACTCAAAACTACTATCTTTATCGTTAATACATATATTTCTAAAAAAAATTATGCAGATTATATATATAGATTTAGAAAAAACATATTGTTAAGAAAGAAATAGATATTGAATATAATTTTATCAAACCTTAATATTTAAAAATTTCAACTAAAATCTTCCCCACAATTTAAATTAATTTTATATTAAAACATCAAACAAGTTGTTTTATATGAAATAGTAGTTTTCAAAATTTAGGTTCAATTCCCATAGAATATAGTATCATTGGGATGAATAATAAATTTTAAGTATAATTAAGTTTTGGATTAAATATTTATCTAATAGTTAGTCTAAAAAATTAAAACTCGTAAGGATATTTCGAGATTTCACTGAAGAGTCAAAAGTCTTAATTACAATGTTTAACAAAAATGCAAATTTTAAGTGAATATATCTTATGTGAGGGTGGACGTGGTCAAAGTGAGTTTTTGGATTTCACATGCCGGCTTGGAGAGACACTTTTGGACAGGAGGGTGAACCTACAAAATAAAGGACTCTGACGCTCAAGTAAGTATATGAATTAAGACATAAAGCAAGTATATGCTTAAACATAGGCTCAGGTGAGAGAGAGAGAGAGAGGTAGGCTTGTCACTCGTGTGTTGGTGTGTGGGATTATTCGTGCCGAGGGTTCGATGGAACTTAGTATTTATAAGAGTTAAGCGTAGCTACGGGTCCTTATTTGTAGGAGTTGTTATAACCTTTGCAGATAATCTTCGGATAATAGTCAAGAGCTTGTAGATAATGTTAGAGATAAATAATAGCTTATAGATAAAAAAAACTAGAAGATAATTGTATCTTATTTTGTAGATAATTAATTATATGCCAGCAGATAAAAGTATTCAAATATTAATATGTTAGAGATAACATGTCAATTAAGGAGCCTGATTGTTAAGGGCTGAGTGTTTGTGCTCCTATTGCAAGACTGACATGAAGGGTTGACACGTGTCTTAGAGTGCCACGTAGGGTTCCACATGTATTTTGTAGGCACTGAACAATACATTAATTATTATTTTTTTACTGATAGTGATTTTTATTAACAACAGTGCTTTTTAGGGATTTTTTGTGTGGTCAAGTGTAATCAAGTTTCGAAACAATAATAGGACTTGTGTCCAAATCGTCTCCCAACAAACTAGTGGATATTTGAGCAATTAAGATTAAGAAACTAAGGTTTTGTGGAAGTATTTCTCAATCAATTATAGTTTAATGCATAAAAGAATAATGTAAGAGTTAAAAACGAATAAAAGAAACTAGTTGAAGAACAATCACAATCTTGTTGTGACAATTGATGGTTTGAACAACTATGGTTGGACTTGGTTTCCTATTTTTCAATGCAATAATCTTAATCAATCTTGTTATTCATGCATTTTATCCCTATTTCACTGTTATATTATAAACCTAGTGTCTTAGGCGAAAGAGTCTAAGTTATTTAAATTAATTTTCAATATCTTGGCAGATCAACCTAAGTAACCAACATTGACGTTTAAGAATTAATGAAGCCTAATTGGTATGTCTAGAATTAATCCCAATTAGGTACTCTTCTTAGTTCGAAAATCAAATGAATGTTTATCGACTAAACTATCGATTCCTTAGATGAAATATTAAGAGATCATTCTAAAGCAAATATTAAGAGATGAAGAAGAATAATAAATCTGAAAAACTACATTAAGAAATAGTATTACATGAAATTAGGTTTAGTATTTCCAACCCAACAAATGAGGAGATTAGCTACTCATAGCTTGATTACGATTCCAAGAACAAACATACTAATTTGTAATGAATCCAAACTAAAAGCCCTAGGAATAGTACTCTCTATCTCACAAAGTTGTTATCTGAATCTCACTAGAATACCTCTTCAATTAGGCCTCAAGTCTTTTATACTATGATATGGGCTTAGGCCTGTCACAACTTCCTCGCTTAAGCGTGAGTAACATCTCGCTTGAGCAAGGCCTTTTAAATCGAAATTGCAGCTTTTGCCCCTCCTCACTTAAGTGCACAAAATATTGCGCTTAAGCAAGATCTTCGTGATTTCTCCTTGCTTTGATTGCCTAGCTTAAGCTTAAGCGAGGCCCTGCAATAACTCTAAGACTGCTCACTAACTTGGCTTGCTTAATCGCTTAGCATGTTACGCTTAAGCGACCTTCGCTTCATCATTAATCTTCAAGGTTCCCCTTGCTCAAGTGATGTGTTTGAGCAAGGCATGTCGACTCCTTCAACAATTACTTCCTCCCTTCGCTTAAGCGCACAACAAGTCATGCTTAAGTGATGCAATCCCAACTTCATTTCTTGACCTAATTCCCTCTAAAACTCCACAAAAACATCAAAAAGTCCTAAAAGCTAGCAATCAAAAGATCCTAAGTGTCAATTCCTAATTTATCCTAACTTTGAGTTAAAACAAGACTCAATGTTTCAAAAAGACTCGATAATCACATCAAGTCATGTGTGAAATCAAAACATACTTAGCAATTATCAGTACTATATGACACGAACTTCAAATATGAAAAACATGAAATAATGTAACATTTAATTTTTCTAACCTACTTTTGTTTAAAATATAATAAATTAAGATATTAAAAGAAAAATAAAAAAACAAATTTTTGATTCTATCATTTATCCCACTAATTATGGAAGCTATCCCACCACACAATAACTTCTCCATTGAAATGCAAAGCAAACCTTAGAACTCATTTGGGGTGGTTGCGAGTTTCTAATTTTCGGTTTTCAAATGCATTTTTTAAAACAAAATGCATTCGGAAAAAAATGGAGCTAAGTTGGTTTTTAACTTAGTTTCAAAACAATTTTACATTCATTATCAAAACCAAGAAAAAAGATTTTGTAAATTTGGTTTTTAGTTTTAAAAATCACATTCTAACCACCATCATCATACCACCACCACCACCACCATTCATGCCACTGTCATTGTCCCCACCACTGCTACAACCATTGTTACTGCCTCCACCGCGATCATTCCACCACAACCACACCCATCGTTGCCACCTCAACCACCACCACCATTGTCGTCTTTGTCACTACCACTATTCCATCCTACCATCGATGTGGCCGTTGCCACCACCATTCCACCACCACCACTACAACCATTGCCACCATTTTATTGTCTTCATTATTGTTGTCGCCACCGTTATCATTATTCCACCCCACCGTTACCCATAATTTTAAAAACCAATTGGTGATTGTCCCAGTCAAGACATTAGATCATTGGGTCAATGGTCGAACCAGAGGATCACTAATTGACCTGCATGACCCAACATGTTTTTTCCCTTGGGCGTGACTCGACCCGGGTTAGTGATTCATTGATTTAACTACAAACCTAACAAGGTCGTATTGGTGGAACCAGGTTCAATGTATGATCAATTCGATAGACAACTCGATCCGACTAGACGTTCGAGTTGCGGTCAAACCAGTCCAACCAACCGAGTCAGTCTAGGTTTTAGAACCCAACATCAAATTTTCACCGCTACTACTGTCACCATCACCATTCCACCATCGTCGCTACCACTATTTTACCTTCGCCATTGTCGTCATCGACACTGACACTACCACTATTGTCACCATCATAATCGCCGTCCCTCCCACCTTATTATCTCTACAACTGCTATTATTTTATAGTAGAGTAAGATAAGATAAAACAATTGGTTTTTTATTTAACTTTAATTTATAACATTTTTTTAAAACTATAAATAAAAAATAAACCAAAATTCAAAACTTAAAAGTAAAAGTGATTTTGACTTTTAATAATTTCAAAACTAAAAAAAATAACCCCAAACTAGACGTTAGGTGAACTTTACAACGGGAAAACACATATCAATTGAAATTATAACCACCGAAGGAGAAAGCATAAAATAAGAACAGAACCACATGAAGGGGACACGTAAGAGAATCCATAACATTCTGGTTTGAGCATGTTGCGCATAAAAAAGAAGGAGCTACCTTTCAGGTTGCTACTTGCTATTGGCACTTTCTAATTTTTAAGATTAACCAACAAGGAGGGGATTTTCGAAGTGAAGTTTATAATATTAAATGCAGCAAAATAAAAAGGTTCTAATATTAAAATAGAGGACTGCAGATCTTAAGCGATAAGACATTGAACGGGTTTTCGTTTGAAATTAAAACTGCAGAAAGAAATATCCAAACAAGCCACATCATACGTGTGTTTAGTACAAATATTCAATCATACTAAATAACATTTTCCTTTTACTAACTTGATTCAAATATAATTATTACCTAAAAAATATGTTTGTGATTTCTTATAAAAAGAAACCCACAGTCAATATTTAATCATACGGTGTCTTCAAAAATATTAAATGTAATAATATTTTTTTTCAAAATAAAAGTTATTTATGATTTGGTATTATAATTTAAAGGACACTGAATATATTTATGATAAAAATACGAAAAATATTTGATTAAATTATTTCTCATTCCATCGATATTTTTATTCGACTTCGTTAATAAAGGTATTAAAATATTATCAATGTTTTCTAAATGAAAATAATTAATTTTTAGTAATTTAGGGATTTACCATGACTATTGAATCTAATATATATATATATATATTAATCAGTATTCCCATCGTTTTAAATTATGTGACGTTTTAATACCATTTTTTTAATAAATTAATGTGGTTAGATCATTTTTAAGTTAAAGAATAATCAAGAAAAATAATATAGTGAAATTATTTTACTTATTAATATATTTATTTATTTTTTAAATCTTTATAAAAAAAATAAATGTCGAATTATTTAAAGTGAAGAGACTAACATATACTATGATTAATTTTTCGTGTATGAAAAGTACCTGAAAAATATTTGTTGCATTTACTAAATGCTTAAATGAAGTAGTACGATTAGGGACAACTTTGATAAATAGCAGTTATCAATCCAATATTAAAAACAAGACTTCCCGGCCTGGCCACCTCATTAATTAGAAAATTTGTGAAACAATTGAGTTAGTAAGAAAAAAAAAAAAAAGTCACACTAATCAGAATGTCCTTAGTACACTAAAAAATTAAAGAAAAAATATTTATAAAAAATTAGAAATACTGTAAGATGAAATAGAGAAAAAAGAAATAGATTAAAAAAAATAGAATAGAGAAGTGTTAGAGGATAAAAAATGGCGTAACTGAAAATTAATAAGAAATAGAATAGAAAATTGTTAGGTAACAAAAAAAATAGAAAGAAGAAGATAGAAAAAATAGAGGAGAAATAAATATTACATTTAGAAAAATAAAATGAATAAATAGAGAATTAAATGAAAAATGAGATGAATAAAAATAGAAAATAAAGAAATAGAGTAACTAAAAATAGAAAAGAAATATATAAAAGTGTTAGGTAAAAAAAAGAAGAAAATAAATATAAATAATTTAAAAATTGATTACATTCTCTCAATCGATTGTCATTTTTTCAAAAACACCATTTTGGTGCATATAGTCGATTATCATTCCTCAAAAAATTCCATTTCGTGTATCTTGACTATCATTCTTTGATATTTTTCATTTATCTTTTCTTCCATTTTCTATTTCTTACCCATTTGTTTTCAATCTACCAAATTTTATCACAATTTCAACAATACCAAACGAATCCTAATAAATAGGAATAATTATGGATTGAATTGGATTGATTTTGAAGAAAAACAAATTATCTGATTCAAATATTTTAGTTTTGTTCATTTATTATTGAATCAGTTTTATTTATATCTATTTCACACTTTTATTCCTCATAACCAACCACAAACATAGTACATATTCTCTATAGTCTATTCTCACTAATAAAAAAAGTTAGAATATTCAACCGTATTTTGCATGGTAAATTTTTTATCCTATTTAATAAGAAGTAGAAAAAAAAAATACAGGATGAAAAAATTGGCTAAAATGATATGAATACATTTTGAACCGTTTTTAGAACGATATTAACAATAAGGGTACGTTGGATAGGAAGGAAAAGTTTATATTTTTGTTTTTTGAGGTGAATTATTCTTTATATTCAATCAAATAAAGAAAATGGCATCATTATTTGCATTTTTTTATTCAATTTTTTGTTTTACTTTCTTCTCTTTCAAATGAACCATAAGCTTATGTTTGGTACAGAGAAATGTAAAGAAATTAATGAAAGTGTAAAAAATAAAAAAGAATGAAAGAGGGTGAGAAACAAAGCTATTTAGTAGAGATGAAAGATGGGTAAAAAAAGAAAGAAAAGATTGAATTAAAGTAATTAGGTAAGTTAAAAAAGAGAGAATAAATAAATGATTTGTAAATTATATTGAAGCTCTTAGAATCTGTAAATTTAAGTCTAATTTAATCTAAAAAATTAATCGAATGAGTGAGAATTATTTTTTATTTATATATTTTAAATTAACTTTATTTTTAACTGAAGATTAAATTTTTTCTAACACAAGTACAAAAATTAAAATAAACATATTTTATTTTAGTATTTATCCTCTTAATTTAAGATAAAAATGAAATAACCTGAGAATCATTTTTTTTATCACTTTCATATGTGATACATGCATCGCAACAAACTCTCCTATATTTTCACTTTCATTGAATTTTACCACTATCCACTTACCACTTCCAATTAAACCAAAGACAGGGCTAATCACTTAATCGCATGCTCAGGACAAAGAGAGTAGAGAGTGAGTATTTCGGAGGAGAAAGAAAGAGAAGAGAATAATGACATACACAGGCTTTCTTTCTGTGTGCTAGGAATTTAGTGTGAATTGTGATCAGCTTTTCAATTTATCGGTAAATGGCGAATTATCACTGCCGTTAAGCAAAAGATCTGTTGCTACTGCAACCTGTTTGCTTCGAAACCCCATAACTCTCACTCTATCTACATTTCTGCCCATTCTAAATACTCAGGTGACGTAATCTCCACTTCCTCCTCTGCAACAGTCATTTTTATTCACCATTTAAAGCAAAATATTTTTTCTTATGTTTTTATTCATTTTAATGCTATACTATATACATTTTTTTTAAGAGAACGAATAAAAGTAATGTTTATAAACAAGAAAACTATTATATAAAGAAATAGATTTTTATTTTGTTTAGCATTATTTTCAATAACATACTCTCTTTATCCTAAAATGACTTTTAAAATATCAAAGTAAATATTTATTAAGAATTTTTTTTATAAACTATATTTGTTATTTCTCTTAGTTTTAATAAATAAATTATTAAGTTTTTAAGAAAAAAATTGAAATAAATATTTTAATATCTCATTGAAAAATAAGAATATGAGTAATTTTTTTAAGACTAAAATTATAATCATTTTGAAACGGATGAGTAAACAAATAACTTTAAAAGTACTTTAATATACTTAACATGCATAACTATTTTTTTTTATCATTAACAAGTACGTATACAATACCTTAAAAATTTTCAATGTATTAAATGATATTTATATTTTCTTATACTAAATATTACCTATTTATTTATAAAAATAGTAAATATTCTTAAAATGTTGATTGATAAAATTAACAAAACAACTTAAATAAAAGGTATTCTAAAGATATTCATTAAAGTATATTGCATATGCCGTACGCAATATTTTTAATCAGATTAAAAATGTATATTAACTTATTTTCATATTCTAATATAAAAAGTATTTTTAACATTTTTTTCTTTTTAATATATAGTACTTAATCTCATAAAACAATTAGTGGTACTCATTAAAAGCTTTTAATTTTTGTGTTTTTCTTTTACCTTTTAAAACTTATTAAATGCTCTGACAGCCATATTTATTGCATTAAAAATCAGCATATATAAAATATTTAATGAAAAACTATTTATTTTATTGAAATTATAAAATGATTTAAAGTATATATTTAAAATATCTATAAATCATTAACAAAGTTTAATAAATAATTTTTAACTGTTATATTTAAAGTATTTATTGTTAAAAGAATTGATAAAGATAATATCCTAAAAACTTCTCTTTAATTTTTTTTCTTTGACTAATATAACTTGGGCAGCATATTTGGTATAGAAAGTCTGTTAGTGTTTTCAAAAAGTAAAGAGTTCTTTTTACTAATAAGTTTTAAGAAGTAGAAGTAAATTAATAGATAAAGTTATGGAACAAAAGGAATATCTTACTGAGTATTTAAAAAAAAATACCAAATAAAGAACACTTATCAATGTAAATATAAGAGTCATTATTTACGGTTTATTGCTGACTACTATTAAGGTGATTAGGCGATCCCACTGTAATATTTGTTTCAATTGAACACAAAAATATTAAAAGAGATGAGATGACAGGTTAAGAAAAATATCCAAAAACCTTTTTGTCAAAGAGGAATAACAAAAAAATGATTTTTTTAAAAAAAATTAATTACTTTAATTTATATATACAGAAAGATTTTTAACTCTTTTCCAGAAATAATTTCTTTTGATAAATTAAAGTTAAATTATTTCGGTACTTTAAATTTAGTTATTTATCATTTTTTACAATTAAATTATTGATATATTCAACCATAATAAAAATTTGAATTAAAGAATATTTTTTAAAAAACGACAGAAAAGTTTTAATTTAAATAGTAAATGCAATAAAAGGTAAAATTAACCAAAAAAGAAAAGACAACAAAAGGAACAATCCCTAATAAAGTGCACTAGTATAGGTCTTAATTGCAGTAAGGTCATACAATCACGTCACAACAGAAACCCTAGACGGTTTGTATCTATACTATAGGTACCTATACAGTTGCAGGTGCTGGAGCCTGGAGCAGCATCCAAACCATTTCGGTTCCAGGCCCTCCCTTGCGCGGGTTAGTGTAACAGTACAGTTCTCAGTGCGCATGTCACTATCAATCTTTCTTTTCTTTTCGGGCAAATAACATTTTTATCCTTTAGGTACGATGGATAAAGAGAAAAAGTGAAAAATAAGTGAAATTAAGATAAAATTTTTGGATTAAAATAAGATGTAAAAATATAGGAATTAAGTGTCATAATATTTTTTTTATCTTCTTTTTCTATAAATGAACGGAGTTTTAATGTGTAAATGGATGATAACATAATCCTTTAACCAACAAAAATTTTAATTTAATTTTCGAAAGATAAAAAATGTGATAATTAATTTTTAGAACGTAATTTTAAATTAGTTCTAAACAAATATAATTAAATATCAAATCATGATTATTGAATCTTAATAATAAAATAGTTTTATAAAATTAAAAGATAAAATTGCGTACTTTTACATATGTAATAATTAAATCAAAATTTTTATTCTTTTATATATTAAATTATCACCATTTTAATGCATTTTTAATTTACAATTAAAAGTTAAAATTATTATCATACACATCATAATACTCATCCAATAAAAAAAAACGAAGATGATGATTTTTTTTTAAGAAAATACTTTTGGTAAAAAAAAATTCCTATTTTCCAAACATACTCTGGTAATCTGGTATTGAGGCCTAAAAAACCAAAATAGTCATTTATCTCGTCTTTTCTTCCTTTGTCACTTTTCTTTTCTTTTCTTTTGCCACTAGGGTTGCCCGGTATTCACGGCACTACCACTATTCTATTTCTTGTTCCTCCGACCTCAAATGCCCCGGACGTGAAAGCCTGTCCATTCGTGAAGACCTAACATTTATCACCCGTACTATTCTTGCTATGTAACATGTAAGGCTCCATAAGTAGGTCTGTCCACACATTCATTTCGGGGAAGGGTAAAGCTGAAAAGAAAAAAGATAAATGAAAACCAACACGATTGGATTGTTCCCATTAAAACACCCCCCTGGTTCAAGTATTGTTCAAAGTAAAGAAAATGAGACTCATTTTCTTTATTACAGAAGATGACGAAGGCTGTTATATTTGGCGGGTTAATCCAAATTAGGGTATAACAAACTGAGTTAACCTGTGGGTTTGAGTGGTGTTCTTTGATGAATGCTAGATTGAGTATCCTTGTACTCATTATTATCAATAAATTTCCTTTTGCTAATAAAAAAAGAGTTAACTTTGTGTATCCTCTTTTACAAGCTGTCATCTGTTCCACTCACATTTCCTTTTATAAGCATGTGATGTGATTGTAATGAATATCTTAAGTAGTTCATTAAGACTGTTTTTTTTTTGTACGTTTAAAGATAGATAATCTCTTCTCATCCACTTATTTATGGAATTTGATTCGAGTGGCAGAGCTTACTAGGAAGGAGAGGAGGCATCCATGCATGGTCCCTCCAATTTTTATAAAGTATATAAAAATTTTATGTATGATATCATAAATAATTTTTAAGTATGTGATATTTTGGCCTTTTGGTAGGATCCGCTGCTTCTCACCACTCATATATAAATCACTTGTTGGTATCCATTCACACTTATGTACGTGCATGAAGGTAGTAATTTTCCAATATAGTACTTGAATGGAAAGAAAAAAAAAAACGGACAAAAGATTTTGAATTCAAAAGCAATTAATGAAATCCCCATGAAAGTCATTCTGAAATTTGGTTCCTTTTTTTTTTTTTCTTCTAAATTCCTAATAAGAGGCATTAAGCTTCAAATGAAAATTAAAGTCCAGCTGCCCACACGTACATTTGAACAAAAACAAAAGGTGTTTATGTTAATCTTAAAGTTTCTATTTGTCATATCACTCCACGGAGAAGATTCTCATGTGTAGCTGACAAATAGGGTCGGAATGTGTTCTAGCTCGAAGAAAGAATATTAAAGAAGAAATTTCACAGAAAGGAACATTGGACGATCCTTCAGTCACCTTGACCATTCATTTGCTTCCTGACATGAAAGTGTCTAAAGACGTGGGACGGAGGGGTCAAATTGAGATGGAAGATGCTCTTGTTTTTCTCGAGTTACAAGCAACAGGGGCGATTCAATTAATTGATATAATTCACACAAGATTATTGAGAATATCATAGATCAAGGCTGGAAGGATAATTGCCACGGGAGGGCTGCCACTTTCCAATCAACGAAAAGATAAAACGTTTTATCAATAAACTATTAATAATGAAAATTATGCAAATTTTATTAAACAATTTTAACTTCAAATCAATTTTTAAAATTTTAAATTTTCTTTTAACTTCCATTAATTTTTCACTATTTTTATATTATGTTTTTTTTATTCTGTTATTTTTTTATTAACTGTATTTAATTTCTATTTCTTTTATTATTTAAAAAATTTAGAAAGACACAAAGTATCTCTCTTTCCCTGATTACTAATAAAACCAATGTAATTATATATACAATTATATTTCCTGAGTATTTGTTTTTCCTATATATTGTATTGATATGAATAACTTTTGCTAAAAGCTGTGATTAATCTTTAAACATACATGAGATAAATATTTTTATTTTAATATAATTTATTTTATCCTTAAGATTAATATTTAAATTATGAACCACTTGATTATAGGACATAAGCTATTACCACTAGTGTCAATCATTGTTGACACCTACATTTCTTGAATATAGTGATATAGATTTAATTTCTCATCTTGTGTAAAATTTACATTTTACTTGAATATATTTTACATTGTGAGCATATACACTATTTTTATTTATTTTAAAATTACATATAATTATTCTGTTAAACTTTTTATGACTTGACAAGTTATTAGATTGTCAACATTACTATTATGTCAAAATTTAGATTTAAGAACTAAAAGTAGAAATCTAAAAGAGTTTAGGGATAAAATATAACAATTCCTATAATTTAAATTGATTATTGTAAATTTAAGATTTAATTTATATATTTAAAAATATTTATGTTGCATAATATTCAAGAAAAAAATATACTATAGCTAGTTTATAGCATTTTCTTGAAGAAAACCAAATTAATAGGGATAGGCTAACAAACCCGTTAGTAGCCCAAGTTAGGTTCCGAAACAAACTCTCTTTGCTGGGCATTTATATCTTGCACCTTCCATTTTCATTTTGCACCACCCAAAAGACTCTAGCGAGCAAAAATACCCCTTTGATAGACACCATTTCAGAATAGGATAGTATTTTGGAATAGCTATTCCAGAATGTAGTTTTTTGTATTTGAGAATACCTAATTCGAAGTAGGTTTTCAAAGTGCTTATTCTATTTTGGAATAGTTATTATACGATATGAAAAATTATATTCCGAAATAGCTATTATGGAATAGGCAGCAAGGTCTCCTTCCCTTCTTCAAACAGGAAGCTGTACCACGAAGTTGTCATGCCAATGTGTGCTGTGTCTGTACCACCATGCACCACCTTCTCTACAAGCCCAACCACCACCATCACTGTTCTAACATAGTTTCCAAGATCCCTCTTTCCTTCATTATTGTTCCTCTTCTAACTTTATTGTCAACAAGTCCAACCACCACCATCAACAACCGCAACGTCATTGCCAAGAGGATGACGACACAAGAATTGGATACCTGAACCTTGGGCAATGCCACATTCATATTCCAGAACATAGGGTGCTTGGGTGGCAAAGGGAAGGGGGAGAGGTGTTAGAACTAAGGATATTTTTTACCATTAAAACTTTTTGAGGGGTGTAAAATTCATATTGGGAGGTGCAAGATACAAATTCCTCTTCGGTAACGCACTAAGTTCAGAGAAGTTTGAACCAATGTTTACGGCCCAAATAAATATCAAAATAGCCTTTGTCCACAAGAATATATTAACATTTAAATGTTAATATATTTCTCATGATAAAGTTAAAAGGATAAAATGATAAAGCCTGGAAAATAAAAAAAAATTACATGCAAATTATTTAATAACAATCAAATTAAACTCCTTGCTCACGATTAATCAAATTTGTAATTAGAAACCGGTTTATTCATATTTACAAAATTTGAATTTAATAAATTTATTTGAAAAAAGTGTTTTTAATAAAAAAGCTGATAAATGATTGGTTGTATAATCGTGATTATATAGATATTTTTATGATATATCTTTAATTAGGAGTATAAGAAAATTAGTTAAATTCAATTATTTTTTTTATAAAAGAATGATTGATGGAATTCCGAATGAAATAGGTATTATCCAATACAATTTGGTAAGAATTCTACAAATATAATTTTGTAAGATATTGTAAGAAATATAATTTACAATATTTTTATTTGTATTTATTTGTAAAAGGGAAATGATTACTTAAGATAAGTGCATAAGGCTTCAGAGAAAGTAGTTAAAATGATACGTAAATGGAAAACGATGCAATAATAAGAAGAGAAATATAGAAAGCAGGATCAGCAAATAGTGTTCGACATATATGTGTAGAGGCAGCAAATATATCATATCAGTGCATAATTGCAGTGATCAGTTTTAAATTTATTTGTTAAATATCATAGCAAAGAATGGAATGTTCATCCAAGTGAGCAATATTTCCATCCTTTCGGTAACCCACATGATCCCAAAAAAACCAAAATAAAAGGGCGATTAAATTAAGAAGAAAACAAACACTTATGCTATATTAATGCTTGTCCTTAATCATTATTAGTAGTTATTAACTCATGTTGTTGTTGTTGTTGTTGTTGCGTACGTGCATGATTCAAGTCAAGCCATGGACCAAGTAACGCGCTCTTCGCCAGAGTCAAGCCCCAGCGCGTCCCACACGGCCTGTGAACCATCCACGATGTTGTTACGGCACGGAGGTTGATCCGCGTGTTCCTTGTCGCACCCGTGGACGGAGTCGCACTGGTCTACCACCTTCGCCGTCACGCTCCTCCCGTTCCCGGCGGTGATTGTTATCAACTTCAAACACCGTGACCCGTTGTCGAACCACCCCGTGGAGAGTGCCACCACGAGCTCCGAGTTGTCGTGGAATTGCTCGTCGCACTGCGACCGGTCCCCTCCGTCGCCGCCTTCGGTGAAATCGTTCCGCGTCAGGATGGCGTCCGTCGAGGAAGATACCGGCGGAGAGCACTGGTACTGATCGTACTCTCCGGTTGCACAGGTCAGGGTGCCGGATTTCTGACAGCTTCCATCGTCGTTGAGGGTGTTGCATAACGCAATCTTGAGAAGGAAAGTGAAAGCTAGAAACACAAGACTTGCAGTGTAGGCCAATGGAAATACTTAGAATAGAGAAGTTTTTGTTTTGTGAATATGGTGAAAACCCCATGTATAGTTTTTGTTTTGTGAATATGGTGAAAACCCCATGTATAGTTTTTGTTTTGTGAATATGGTGAAAACCCCATGTATTTCGTTCCCTTAAATATAAAATTCAGAATTTGTTTTATAAAATTTTAAATACTTTTTTTTTTCCTGAAGATTAAAACATGTTACTTTATTATTCGAACCTAGTTTCAGATCAATTTAAACCCAATGATAATTTTTTTTACATTAGTTTTACATCTAATTCATATAAATGTAACTTTTTTTTTTAAAATTATATATATAATTGATGTAAAAAAATAATATAGTTTAGATATCTCGATCTTACTTTGGGTCAAACAATAACAGGTTTTAAATTTATAAGGACAAAAAATATTAGACATTTTGTAGTAAAATATTTTAAACATTTTTATATTTATAAAGATAAAAAAATATAACTTAACCGTAAAATAAAATAGTCTCCATTTTGGAAAAGAAAAATATTTCATAAACACCATAATTCTATATCACACCTGGATTGAGAGAAAAAAGAATATCCCTATGCAAAATTTATGATATGATAAAAAAAGAAAAATAAAAAAATGAAAAATATTTGTAATGTGTTTAAAATAAATAAATATCTCTTTGCAAAATTCGTTCTCGCTAGATTCAAACAAAAAGAAAAGTCTTACACGTGCAAGACTTCATAAAGTCTTTACGTCAAGTACGCTAGTATTTGTCTTGTTCCAAGTATGGATACACCTGCAAGGCTTCATAAAGTCTTTTAAGTCATGCACGCTAGTATTTGTCTTGTTCCAAGTATGGATTCAGTTTTACGTTGTCGTTAGCGACATCCGGAACTAATTATTTCGTTAGTTTGTTAATTTACAAGCTTATAACTCATTTGATTGACTACAAGAAAAGTTATCACCCACGGACTATGGAACATATTTCGAATGTCTAAATTAACGACGGAATGAATTTCATGAGAAAATACATGAATTAATGACGAAATTTATTCACAGGTAAATTTTCCATCAAAACGTAAACATTACCACTAAATTTTTATTTATTGATTTAATTCTATCAAAAATTTAAATATTACCGATGAAGTCTCTTTCTATTATACCCAAAATATTAAAAGATTGCAACCCTAACTAGGGACTCAAACTTCTTTTGGTGATTTTAAGAAGAATTTTATCAATGTATAATTCGCTGATAAATGTGTTCTTAAAATATAAAAATATAAAATTTAGTTCTTGAAAGTATAAAAGGTGCGACAAATATATTCTATCGTTAATTTTCATTTGTTATCGTTAATAGCCTATATGACACAGATGGACAAATTTGTCACTGAAATGATTGTCAATATGGATTGCCAGCATAGAGACATATTTATCATAATATTTTTTGACTTTTCGTTCTTCTACTCCGCTGACAGATGCATTGCTCAAAAATGAAAATATAAAATTTAATCCCCGAAAATATAAAAAGTACGACAAATATATCCAAATGTTAATAATAGATTGTGACTAATGATTATTATTATTATTATGTATTTATAATTTAGTACTCCTATTCGTTTAGTACTTATGCAATATATTTTATAAATTGCCTTTTAATATATATATATATATATATATATATATTTATTTTAATTTTCTTGTCAAACCTTAATCTTTGCTGTTAAAAAAATTTTATCTTATATCTTATAATTTTATGAAATTTCTATTAAATTTCTCATTTTAATCTTTAAGATTATTCCATATCCCAATTCTAATTTAAGTACCCTTATATTTAGATTGGAAATAATATGTCGAGAGTTTTGAGTAGAAAAAACATAACCAGCTGCGAGATCAAATTTATTTATTTTAGAAAAAGAATTTAATCAACTATTTTTTTAAAAAAAAAAGTTTCAAAAAATTTAAACTAGATAAAGCTAAAGTGAAATTTTTAAAACAAGTCTCACAAAATTTAATCAATTGAGTTACCATTTAAAAAAAATGAAAGTATTTTATTTCTTGAAATTTTTTGTTTCTTCAATTAATTATTAATCTTTATTACATATTCTTCCACAATATGTCAAATGAAATACAAGGTCGCTGCAACCTCTAAATCAACGAGATATACAACTCTACGTCCCAAAGGCAAGTAATAAACCTCTGTACTAGTTTTTTTTGTTTGTTTTGAAGTTAACATTTGTATTAGTTTGAGTATTATTGTATTTTTTATTTAAATTTATTTGGGTTCTTTATTTATTAGTAACTATTTTGCATTTCATTCATATTATGTATAATAAGTGTTATCTCGAGTGGAAGCATATATATACATTTTTTTTATTAAGGAAAAAAATTTATAATTCCACTTTAGTTCTATCTAGTTTAAATTTTGAGAGACTTTTTTATAAAAAAAAAAATAGTTGACTATATTATTTTTAAAAAATAAATAAATGAATAAATTTGATCACGCGACTGGTTGTGTTTTTTCTACTCAAAACACTCAACATATTATTTTCAATCTAAATATAAGAGTATTTAAGTTGGAATTGAGATATAAAATAATTTTAAAGACACTGGCTTAGTGAGTTCATCCCTAAAATGCAGAAAACGAAGAACTTCATGAACTCGCTTAGCGCGATAGGTGCGCTTAGCGAGTTCATTAGAAAACCTAGAAATTCAAAGAAAATCATGAACTCGCTCAGCGCGAAAGCCTTGCTAAGCGAGTACATAAAAAAATCCAGAAAGTGGGGCTCAAAAGGCTCAACTCTTTAAGCCACAATACAGGCTTAGAAATTTAAAACCAAGCCAATTTCCTACAACTTTAAACATGCAAAGCACACTACAAGCCCTAACTAATTACACAAAATGAATAAATCAAAGCACTAGATACAACAATCAAAGCATATGAACACAAACTTAAAACAAGCATACCAACTCAAAGATTTTGCCTTCTACCCTAAGGTTGTGCAGAAATTAAAATGATAGAAAACATACCTGGACTGTGTGTAGAGAATGAGAAGAGACAATGCAGAGAATGAAAGTGAATAGGAGGATGGAAAGGTGCAGTAATATAAATCAAAGCACAAAAGTAACTGCCCTAGGGCAGTTATGTTTTTGCTTGCAGTTACGAGTTACTCGCTCAGCGGGTCCTCAGAGGTAATTCAAAATTCAAATTGTTTTAGATATATAATTGCGCTTAGCGCGACGGACTTTCTCAACGCAATTATCAAAAGTTCCCTACCTGAAAGGTTTTTGGGCTTAGTGCAAAATTGACACGCTTAGCGAGATCAGCATGTGTGATTGGTCTGCAACTTTCGCTAAGCGAATCATGGCGCGTTCAATGAATTGAGTGGGAATGAGTGCAATGGAGGGGGGTGCTTAGCACATGAGCACGCTCAGTGCAATTTCCATCACAAAGAAGCTTTTAGGCTTAACGAGCTAGAGGTGCTCATCCCAATCAGAGTGAAGGTTCACACAAAGAGACGTTTTTGCGCTCAATGCATTGGCACGCTGAGTAAGGAGACTTTGGCTGCTTAGCGAGGTGTGTCTCACTAAGCTATGGGGGATCTGGTGTTATGTGGGGTCTTGCATGCTTAGCGGGAGTATGTGGGCGCTTAGCGAGAATATGTCTCGCTTAACACATTAATTGTCTGCGCTTAGTGCGTGGTTGCGCGCCTAGCGAGATGGGGTATACTGATCTTAACATATTCTTATCCTACCCCAAATTCCAGACTCCATGCATGCAATGTACGAACACTAATTTCTACAATTAATTACTACCCAACTCTATTACACTAGATTCATTAAACTACTTAAAGAAGTTACACTAACATAATAAAACACACACAAAAAACAAAGATTGAAAGAGTTTAGAAAGTTGGGTTGCTTCCTAGTAAGCGCTTCTTTAACATCACTAGCTTGACAGTTAGCACCCTCTAAGGGTCTTGTAAGTGCAGGATGGTGGTTAGCCTCTCAACGTTGCCATGATACAATTTTAATCTTTGACCATTCACCACCCAACTTCTCTCAGGAGTATCTGAATTTGGATCCATCAATTCCATTGCTCCATGGGGCTTCACCTCCTTGATAGTGAAAGGTACAGACCATTTGTACTTCAATTTACCTGGAAATAGCTTGATTCTTGAATTAAAGAGCAAAACTCTTTGGCCTGGTTGGAAATTCTTCTTCAACAGCTTCTTGTCATGGTAGGCTTTCAACTTCTGCTTGTACAACTTAGAGGATTCATAAGCATTGAGCCTCATCTCTTCTAGCTCCAAAAGTTGTAGATTCCTCTTCTCCCCAGATAAGACTTCATCAAAATTAAGAAATTTTAGAGCCCAATATGCCTTGTGTTCCATCTCTACTAGTAAGTGACATGTTTTCCCATAGACCATTTGAAAGGGGAATAGTCCTATGGGAGTTTTAAAAGCGGTCTAGTAGGCCCACAAGGCATCATCTAATTTGATGGCATAGTCCTTCCCTGTAGACGCCATAGTCTTCTACAAGATCTTCTTTAATTCTCTATTAGACACCTCATCTTGACCATTTGTTTGAGGATGATAAGGCGATGCTACCTTATGTGTAACATTGTAGTGCCCCAATACTTTTTGCAGTTGAACATTGTAGAAATGTGAACCTCCATCACTAATCAAGACTCTTGGCACCCCAAAGCGAGAAAATATGTTCTTCTTTAGGAACCTAACAACAGTCTTTGTATCATTCTTCGGAGTAGCAATAGTCTCTACCTATTTGGACACATAATCTACAACCACCAGTATGTATTCATTCCCATAAGATGATAGAAGAGGACCAACAAAGTCAGTACCCCAGCAATCAAAGACTTCCACCTCAATGATATTTTGAAGGGGCATTTCATTCCTTCGTGATATACTCCCGATCCTCTGACATTGGTCACAATGCAACACATGCTTGTGTGCATCTTTGAAAATTAAAGGCTAAAAGAAGCCAGATTGCAAGATTTTTGTTGCTGTCTTATCACAACTATAGTGACCTCCACAAGGGGAGTTATGACAGTGCCACAATATACTTATGGACTTCTCCTTGGTCACACATCTTCTCAGCAAATTGTTAGCTCCAATTTTAAACAAATGAGGGTCATCCTAGACATAGAAACGAGCATCATGTAAGAACTTCTTTCTCTGGTGCCAATTCAAATCCTTGGGTATAATTCCTATAGCCTTATAGTTAGCAAAGTCAGCAAACCATGGTCTCTCATCCACAACTAGCAGTGATTCATCGAGAACTAATCACAAATTTCTAGTTCCTTGTGCATGACTTCTTCATTAATCAATCTTGATAGGTGATCAGCTACAAAATTCTCTGACCCCTTTTTATTTTTGATGACCAGGTCAAACTCTTGAAGCAAAAGAATCCATTTAATCAATCTTGGTTTGGAGTCTGCTTTTGTGAGAAGGTACTTTATGGATGCATGATATGTAAACACAATCACCCTTGATCCAATCGAATACAATCTAAACTTTTCCAATGCATACACAATGGCAAGCATTTCCTTTTCAGTGGTAGCATAATTTAACTGTGCATCATTCAGGACCTTGCTTGCGTAGTAGATGGAGTGAAATACTTTTTCCTTCCGTTGCCCCAAAACTGCACTGACTGCATAATCGTTTGCATTGCACATCAATTCAAATTCCTTGCTCCAGTCGGGCGCTGTAATCACTAGGGCGGACACCAATCTGGTCTTTAGAGTGTTAAATGTCGTCAAGCATTCTTTGTCAAATTGAAACACAACATCTTTGTTGAGGACATTACTCAATGGTTTTGCAATTTTTGAGAAGTCCTTAATGAAACATTAATAGAAACCCGCATGTCGTAGGAAACTCCTGACTCCTTTTACATTGACCGGTGGAGGCAATTTTTCTATGACATCAATCTTGGCTTTGTCCACTTCAATGCCTTTGACAGAAATCTTATGTCTCAATACTATTCCTTTTGGACCATAAAATGACATTTCTCCCAATTTAGCACCAAGTTTGTTTCTTCACAATGTTGCAACACCAACTCCAAATTGGTTAGACAACAATCGAATTTTGATCCAAACACTAAAAAATCATCCATAAACACCTCGATGCATTTCTCCACCATATTAGTGAATATTGCCATCATACACCTCTGAAATTTGGTTGAGGCGTTACATAGCCCAAATGGCATCCTTTTATACGCAAATACACCGAATGGACAAGTGAACACAGTCTTTTCTTGGTCATTAGGGTCAACAGCAATCTGATTGTACCCTGAATAACCATCCAAAAAGCAATAAAATAATTTTTCAGCTAACCGCTTAAGCATTTGATTCATGAATGGAAGAGGGAAATGGTAATTTCTTGTGGCATCGTTTAACTTTCGATAATCAATGCACATTCGCCAACCCGTGACTGCTCGTGTTGGAATAAGATCATTCTTCTCATTTCTCACCATAGTCATCCCACCTTTCTTAGGAACCACTTGTACATGACTTACCCAAGCATTGTCGGAGATTGGGTAAATGAGCCTTGCCTCCAACAGTTTGAGAACCTCTTTTCGCGCCTCTTCTTTCATCGATGGATTAAGCCTTTGCTGGGGCTGTCTTACTGGCTTATACCCTGCTTCCATCATGATCTTGTGCATACAATATGAAGGGCTAATTCCTTTGAGGTCTGATATATGCCATCCAATAGCAGCCCTATGTTTCTTGAGAACTTCTACCAGTTGAAACTCTTCATCAGGAGATAAGGTGTTGTTAATTACTACTGGCTTTGCCTCATCGTTTTCCAGGAAAACATACTTTAAGTGTGCTGGCAAGATCTTTAAATCTACTTTTGGTTTCTCTATTGTAGAATCCTTCTTCAACTCTTCAAAGGCACATTCCTTCGAAGGAATTGTCTTCAATTTGTCCAAGTCCTCCAAACAGGTCCTTAGATTTTTCTCTTCCTCTTTTATTAGATAATCAACAACATTAATCAATGCCTTTTCCAGCGGCGAGTGAGGAGCCATGTATTGCACCACCATATCAACTTCTTGTTCAACTGTTTCCACCTTGAAACATGCCTTGTGATCATTAGGATGCTTGATTACTTCAAATAAATTGAAGGTAACTTTCTGATCATCAACACTTATCTCTAAGTTACTGTTGCCCATGTCAACTACACATTTGGTTGTCAACATGAATAGGTGGCCTAAAATCAATGGAATGTCTGAATCCTCCTCAATATCCATTATAACAAAATCCACATGGAATCTGAATTGGTGAACTTTGACTAGCACATCTTCAACCACATCATAGGGTCTTGTGATAGAGCGATCTGCAAGTTGAAGTGTCATTCTTGTGGGTGAAATCCTTAAATTCCCTATTCACCTGCACATTGAAAGTGGCATTAAATTGATGTTGGCTCCTAAGTCAATTAGTGCCTTTCCCACTGACACAACTCCTATGGAACATGAGATCTATACTCTACGTTGAGTGGAGTACCTAGGCTACAGGAGTACTCTTGATAGACTCACCTATGTGAATGTTGAAGTGGGGGCCGCTTCATATGAAATTTTGGGCAAAAATTTCTAGCGCGTTTACTATACCGGGATAGACGTGCATGGCCTTTAACGCACGGGCTTTATAGAATACACCTATGAAAAGGTTGTGTGTGGTTTGATGTCGGAGATAGAGTTCAAGACTTCGAGTCACTCTAGTAAAATCTGAATCTTACTCACTATGCAAAGGTTCAAGTTGTATGACACCTTTGTTTATGCATAATTTTATGAAATCCTCAAAAATCTTCTTTTCAAATTTCAAGTGAGGGATTGTTAGAACAAAGGAGAATGTGGATGAAAGTTTGAAAAAAAGAAAAGAAAAAAAAAGAAGAAAAAAATGCTTCAAGTCCCACGTCGCTCAGGATAAACACTTGAATAGTGTTTCACTCCCTATATATATAGATCTCATTTCTTCATTTTTCTTTGCCCCATTTGAGAAGCATTTCCTCAACTTTTCTTTCTCCCTCTCATATTTCAGCCGATGCATTTCCGGCAAAATTCTCCCTCTTTCTTTCTGTCGCTCTAAAAATTTCGGTTGGCTATAAGAGTGACTTTTCTAGTCATATTTTCGGTTGGCTATAATAGTGACTTTTCAAGTCATATTTTTCGGTTGGCTATAATAGTGACTTTTCAAGTCATATTTTTCGGTTGGCTGTTAGAGTGACTTTTCAAGTCATATTTTCGGGTGGCTTTAGAGTGACTTTTCAAGTCATATAAGAGGGTGTAATTCTAGAAAAGGTTCCCTCAGTGCAGTGAGAATCTTATACAGTGATCTGGGCTGTTTTATCCTGGGGACGTCGTGGTTGATAGTCTGCTTGCACAATTTTTGGGAGTGCCACGAAACGTCTTAAAGAAAGCGACATTGTCCGTGACTCAGCCAGTAATTTTTTTGGTTTGCCATAAACTATTGTTCCAACAGTTAACAAATAAGTTTATCTAATAGAATGGTAGTAATAAATTTTGTTAATTAAACACATATTCTCTAATATATTTTTGTTATTTTTATAAAAATTATTAAAAAATAAAAAATTATGTAAGTCTAATTTTTCATTCAATGAATCTTTTTTATAATTTTAAATTTTTTATTCAAATTAAAAAATTGAAAAATATGTTAGAAAAAGTATCTTTCTAACACTCTTCCTTTGAATCTTATATATGAGTTTATAGTGTGTCTTTTAAATTTCTATTTAATTCATCATTATTTTTCTATTGTTGTCCTTAATGTATATTTTAATAAATTTTTATTTATTCTACTATTGATCTAATTGATAATAACTTCTAAAAATGTAGTGGCATAATATTCAAAAGATTTTGTTTTTGTTATTTACAACGACTTTATCTATCGGGTATATAAAATTCTCGTACCGTGTATAACGAGTTTGCCTTATGCGAATGGGCTACACTAGTGTTTACACCTGCCGATGCCTGGGTATTTGTTATCATTTAATAGATAACATGTTATAAGATATACTCTTTTGGTTGTGTAGTTATTGTTTAGATGGGGTTGCCTTGGAAGGTTTGCTTTTATCTATATATCCTAATTTTTGGAGGTATTGCTTTTTATGTCTATTGCTACGAAGTATTGTTTTGTCTGGTTTCATCATATTTTTTGTATTTTATCTTTAACTCTAGAAGAAGAGATATATTTAATTAAACTAATTTGCATAAAAAAGATGATGAGATATAAGGGCACATTCTTGATCAAAATGCCTGGGTAAATTTATTTAATGTAACTTATTGATTATAGTGAAATATATGATACATGATTTGATATGTTTTAATTATAATAGTTTAGTATAAGATTATTTTTCTTATTATTAATTATTTAATTTTTTTATTCGGTAAACTTCATTTGTTGTACATAAGAGTATTTGATGTGATCCAATAGTACAACATACAATGGTATATAATTCTGATATAGTATCAGAGTTTAGATTTTTTTGACTGATAAATAATGAAAATTGTGCTCCATTGGATACCTATTGGCCAAACCAGACAAAACAATAAAACTATAGTTTTAATTAAAAAAATACATAAGTTCTTTTAACTTTATTTTTTTCATTTATACTTTTTATAATTGTGCTCTTCTTTTTAAATTTACGTATAAACTAAATAAAAAAATAAAATAAGCATACTAATCAAGAACTGGAAACAGTAAATATAGATTTTCCATTCAACTAAAAATAATGTGTAGATAAACAGATAAATCTTCAATTTCTAAATAAATGATTGAAAGTAAAAATAATTATTTATTAGAAAATCATTTAATTTAACTTAAAATGCTTTTTGCAAACTATATATAAATAGAGAATACTTTTTTTTCCAAAAAATAATCTCAAACTAACACATTATACATATTTATTAAATAAAATTACAATTTCATTTAAAACAGAAAATAAATAAATTTTATAACTATATTTTTTTCATTTATTTCTGTAATAATTATACTTATTTTTTTTTAATTTACTTATCAATTAAATTAAAAGTAAGCATAGTAATCATGAACTGAAAATAGAAAATATAAATTTCAATTGATAAATAAAATTGTAATAGTTAAATAGAACTATAATTTTAATAAAAACAAAAAATACATAGTTTTTTTAATACATTTTTTCATTGTGTCCTTAATAATTATACTTAAAAATATCGAGTTTAGTGTCATTTGAACAAATGATTTGTTATTTCTAACTATATATTTTACATTATGTAAATAATAATAACTTTTATTTTTAAATTTACTTATCAATTAATTTAAAAGTAACATAGTAATCATGAGTTAAAAATAGAAAATATAAATTTTTTTTATATTAAAATAATGGATAGATAGACCGATAAACCTCCAATTTCTTTATAACGATTGTAAATAAAAAGATATACTTATTATTTTTATTAAAAAATTTTCTAATTTAACTAAAAATATATTTTTTAAATTATAAAGTAGAGATTTTTTTTTCAAAAGAATCATCTTAAATCAATACACACATATTTATTAAGGAAAACTACAATTTTAATAAAATAAAATGTATATAAGTTTTTAACTATCTTCCTTATTTTATGATTTTAATAATTATACTTACAAAATATTAAAAATTCGGTGCATTTGATCCACTAATGAATTAAATATTTTATATAAAACATAGATATTAAAATATGGAAATATAACTTGTAGTAGTAGCAATAATAGGACAAAAAGTATTATCATGCATAGAAAATTTCAGAAAGGACATTACCCGAAAATCACTGTTCTATGAGCAGTGAATTAGCACACCAAAGTCTCGTTAGAATTGTTATGTTATAGATTGCTGTTTTTGTCTGATAGCTGCTTAATGTCCAAGAGCACTGTTTTCAGTTCAAGACTTCAAGTTACTTTTGTGTGTGTGTGTAACTTCAGGAACACAAATCTTTCTCCAAATTGCTAATAATTTTCTCTTAAGTGACAGTTATTTTCTGATGAATTTATAGATTTTAATTAAAGAGATGGATATATACTTAACAAATTGGTTTTATTTGTCATTAAAGAGACGAATTTCTCCAAATTGATTTTTTTAATTTATAATAATTTATCTAACTCAAATAATAAGATTGTTCTCATAAAAAATTGTTGTAGTGTCATGAAAATAATAAATGTTACTAATTTGAGGGAAGCAGTCTTTCTCCAAATGGAAAATAATTTTCTCTTGGGTGAATTTTTTTCCTGCTGAATTTTGTTAGATTTTAGATAAAGAGATGGATACTTAACCAACAAATTCATTATCTTTGCATTAATGCCGCCTAGGATCTAACTAGTACAACATTGGTGCGTCTTCAAAAATAGTAATCACACATCGTTTTCGCATATTATAGAAGCTTGAGTTTCAATTAATGATTAGGGATGCAGGATGCTTCATGGCTGCGAGCAGATTATGAAAATCAAGTTCATCACGAAAACCCCATGGATATAGCAAGCAAAGATAAGTGGAAGTTACGTGAGCGCCAAAATGGGCTATATTAATGTTTTTATCCTTGATATATAATTGGTAAATTTCCAAGAGCACTTCTTTCAGTTCAAGTTTTGTTTTCTCGACAATTTAGTAGGTGTGGATAACTTTTTAAGTGGTCCTTCAGTGGTTCACATAGTTTTCACTTTGTTTTACCGGGTAGAGTATGTATATATTAAGCCGTGTAAAATATGTTAAACGCCTGTTATAATAAATAAAATAAAAAATAGAAAATCTTCATACCTTTAGAAATATGAAAAAAAATATTAGATGGATACTGTGTATACTTTTCTTATACAAATGATTTTCTTTTTGAAGTACGTAGGTTGATTTACAATCCCTATCACAAAAATTCCTAGAGAAACAAACCCACCACGACGCTGCAAAAGAGCTGCGTTTGGGCGTTTTCGTTGAAGGTTTCTGAGGCGAGAAGAAATAGGAAAACACTTGGGTGGTTTGCGCACCATAATGTTAGGCCGTGAATTCTGATATGAGGAGGCATTGGAGTGAACACCACCTTCGGCACTTGAGCTTTGTTTATGCAGCAAATGGGAGGTGCAGGGAATTCCCGTGGAAGGATGTTTGATCTGGTTTACTGAAGCATTAAGATTCGTCCTTCTCTTTTGCATGTTGTTCACCCAAAGTGTTTCTTCTTTCTTCTCTCAACCTTGTTAACTTGTTCAATTGATTGTTTGAAATTGTTGATTAGTTGGGAATTTTATTTCTCTAGTGTTTTGAATTGAACGGGGACTATTAGTGCATGAAAATTAATTTTACGGTAGAAATTTCAAGGACCGGTAAATTAATTTAATTTTAAAAAATGAAAATTAATTAAGCTTTGTTTTTGCAGCAGTACAAGGTATGAATGGTAACCCTGGCAAGTTTATTGGTTGCATTCTGCAATTTAGTTTGTCTTAAGTTGGGTGAAACTTGGTGTCCAATCTTGCGGTGTTTGACGAGTTATAAAATCACGACATATTTGAGTATTTGGTAACTTCAAAAAGAAAAACATTCATATAAGAAAAGTATACACATTATCCATCCAATATTTTTTATTCATATTTCTAAAGTTATTAAGATTTTTTTTACGACTTTAAAGTCGTAAAACCTTTTTTTTTTTTTGAAATCGTAAACCACTTTTTTTAATGTTTAAGTTATTTTATTTTCAAAGTTTATAATTTTTTTATGGTTTATTTTTTTCTAATTTTTTTTAAAATTTTAAAAATTATTTAAATGAATAATAAATAATATTAATTTTACTTATTAATAGTATATTTTTTATGGTTTTATTTTATATGTTATTAATTTATTTTAATATTTTGTTATTTAAAATGTTATAAATTTAGATAATCTATTAATAAAAATACATAATAAAACTAAAAGGAGATACTAAAAATTTGAAACACTTTAATTTAAAAATTGATGACATTTAAATGAAACTTACATATTCTTTTAACTAATAATGAGATGATGTCCTACAACGAGTTCTTATAGATATGTGTCTCGGTCTCTCATCTTGTTGGACTAGATTTGTCTATGTTTGTTGTCCTATTGGTCTACGATCTCTACCTCCTCTTGTTCTAGGATGCTCACGTATAATTGTGTGTTGTTGTTGAAGAACATGATCACCACCGTTGTCATCATCATCATCACCATCATCATCATCCTCCTCATTTTCATGACCTATGTCATGCATTTGAGTAGGTAATGATGGACGATAATAAGAGGTTGATGGTGGTAGATTATATGCAGATGGTGGAGTGTTGAAAGTGGTGGCAAATATTTGTGAGGGGCCATAAAAAAATATTTGAGACAGAAGGGACTTGAAATGAGTATTGATGCATATATGATGAGAATCCCACTAGTTGAAAACTTTGTTGACATCCTTGAAACACACATCCAGAGAAAGCTGCTGATTGATATTGTGTTTGTGATGGATCATGTTGGGACATAAATCCAGGAACATGCGCTGGAGGTACATTGGGTTCTGCATATGATTGAAGTTGGTGATGACCAGAATACTACTGTGATTCAAATTTACAAAGTTAGAAATAATAATGAATAATAATATCAATAATTTTTTTAAAATGTAAATTAAACTTACAACCTCAGTAGATAGTACTCCTTCACGCGATATATATCGTCTAGTTCGACGTATATACCATTGCATGTTTTCTGAATTTTCATGCAAAAGACATTGGTCCATTTCACCTTGAACAATATAATCATTCTAATGATTCCATTTGGAAATCCAGTGACGATGATGGTGAGGCCAAAAAATATTTGTTCTCCTTCGCATATCTATGTGTAGGAGTTGATCTAGGTTTGACGGGTCATCTGGAATAATTTGTCACAATCCAAATTGTCTCATGACCCTGTCTATTGGATGCCATTTCACAATTGCAAAATATATGAGAGGAACTTTTGCCCGAACATTCATTGATACCTCAACATCATTAATTAATGACCTTATTTCTAGTGTGTCATAAGGAGTTCACAAGAACTGCAACACATACATTATTATTATCACATATTTATAATTGAATAAGAAACATAAAAAAATATACTCAAAATTAAGAAATGAACCTCAATAATATGTAGTCTATCAAATATGATGTGTATCAATCTCATTGAATTGGTGGGAATATTTGTTTTGGTCCTTGGATGAGACCACCTTCTTGCAAGAGGAAATCCGAGTCCTTCTTGTGCTTCTTTCATGGATAGGTGATCTATCTTTGGGGTAATACATTTAATGTGGTCTCACGCCCATGACTGTAGCAACAACAAACATCCATCAATTTCTATTTGGTCCAGCTTCACAACCCGATCTAGAGCTCGGAAAAGGGATGCTAATACTGCTGCACCCCAACTATAATGACTTGCCTCAGTTAAATTTGATAATAAAAAGAGATACATAAAATGAAATTTTGCACCTAATGTATCTGGCATCAAATAATTGCCTACGAGCATCATGATATGAGCTCTAACATGTTGTGCAATGAAAACATCATTAGCATCAACAGGAAGTTGCTGAAAATTTTGCCGCAACCAACTTAGATAAATCATTTTACCCTTTACATACTTATCAAATGGAGTTTCCCCTAGTAATTCTGACAAGCAACACGTACATCATCAGTGATGATATCGGTTACCGACAATCAATCAATCTTCAAACCCAACTATAGGGCCACATCCTATAAAATAATGGTTGCCTCTCCATGTGGAAAATGAAATGTGTGTCTCGGTTCTCCAACGTTCAATCAACACACTAACCAAATGCTGGTTAATATTAACTTTTCCATCATTTATAACATGACAGAAACCAGCTAAAGTGATTATATTTTTGACCCGACTATCTATCCAATCCAAGTGGATAAAAGCCCAAACAAAATTATACCTCTGATGAATCATTCTCTCTTGGTCTTCCAACACTTGATTTGAGATATGGTTGTCTTGTAAGCGCAACAAGGAGCCATCAATTGGTTCGGGTTGTGCATGTGCCATTGGTTGAAAATGAAGAACAAAACAAAATGGATAGAAAGATCAAAATAAGAATGGAGAAGAATGAAAGTTGGGTGGTGTAAGGTAGTGGTTGACATTTGACACAAGTATTGGTTTTTTTGCCCAAGTATTACCTTCTGATATCTTAACTTGTATAATATTGATGCATCACCTGGAGTCCAATATACATAACTTATAATTGTTTTAGTGGTCCGTGATACAAGTTATTATTGAGTAGCTTTATTTCTGGCCAGATAAGTTATTATTGACTAGCTTTATTTCTAGCAAGATTCGACAGTATCATACACCATTTCATGTAAGAGACCCTATAAGCATGCTTCACGAGATATGAGCTATGAGTGGCAAGATTCCACTGTATCATACATCATTTTATGTTTTAGTATATTAGTGTTTAGTTATTATTAATTTAGGGTTTAGTTAGATGAATTATTATACATGTTAAATTAATTTTGTTTACTCATTATTTTATGTTTTAGTATATTAGTGTTTAGTTATTATTAATTTAGGTTTTTAAAATATTAAATTAGTTGAAGAATTCATTATTTTATGGTAACTATTATTATGTTTACTGATGGTGGATGCAATAGTTAGTATTCATTATTTAAAACATTATTTACTTCGATGTAATTTATAAAAGGAGGTGTCGTTCACACTTATAATTCTTATTTACACAATATTGTATCTATTGCATCTAAACAAGCAAGTGGTTCTCTCATTTTGACGTCTTACTTAGAGTGTTACTGATATATTAATAGAAAGTTGTAACAAGTGTTACGATTTCTAACTCAGAAGTCGTAACACCTGTTATAACTTATCCTCTTTAGGTAATTTTTTAAAACTCGTACTCGATTGAAAAATAACGCTTAAAAGTATCCATTTTTAGTAAAAAAAAGCCATATAATATTTATCAAATTTAATTATGTTAATCATTTTCTTTATTCTACAAATTAAGTTGTTAACAATGAATTTTCAGGTAACATTGTTATTCAAACGATCTCAAATGTGACCAAAGTATTCTACAATCCAAATTTGAGTAAATTAAGTGCATTAAAGATTAGGTATATTCTTTAAATTACATTAAATTGTAATATGTCAATTCAACCAACTCATCATTTACTAACCAGTGTTATTTCCTCCGCTTCTTACCCTTTCAATTACAAGTTAATACAAATTTGGTTTGAAATTGGAGAAAATGTGCAATATGAAGTAACAAGAAGAGTTATTTTCAATTGCAATGAGATTAAATATTACATAGCTATTCCATACATTAAAAGTTCTCTAGATTTTCAATTAACTCATCATTCATTTTAATTAATAGGATACTTTATCATCTTTTCCACCACCATCAAACAAAACTGTTTGAACAACTTTGCTTCAAGGGACCTTATATGCTATTAACAGGAAATCTGGTTACCATACGTGGCAACATCTTCATCAATTGCAACACCACGTATCAAATTTTAAAATTTTAGAATCATCTTATTATGTAATATATATTTTTATGTTTTATTTTTGTTTATCATTATGTGTACCGGACAACTGATTAACTTTTCATCTGTTTCTTTATGTGTATATGTACTAGATTATTAATTAACTCTGAATTTATGTGTTGACCTTATTAGTTTTTTGTGAATTTTACATTTAAAAATAATAATACGAACCAACACGAGTCGTGCATACAGACGGCTTACTTACTAGTATATAATATATTTGTACTTACTAGTATATAATATATCTGTATACAGACATAGATAGATTATATTCTTACTGGCCGTCTCCAATACTAGTTTATGTTATTTGAGTCGACATTTTTATCATTACAAGGCTCATTATTTCATTTGTGCCAATAAGCTAAACTCCAAAAAGCGCACTGATATCAGAGCATTAATGCATTGTGAGGCTTTTTTACTTATTAGGGTTTTTTTTCAATTGGGATTATTTTTAAATAATTACTCAAAAGAGGATAAGTAGTGATAATTGTCACAACTTTTGAGTAGAAGTTGTGACAAACGGAGATAAGTCGTGATAGTTTTTACGACTTTTGAGTTAAAAGTAATGATACCTGTTATGATTTTGTATTTTTTTAATTAAAGTCATAAAATTATTTACGACTTCAGTTAAATTTTATTTCATGACTTTAAAGTCATAAATAATTTTTTTTTGTTTTTATGACTTGAAAGTCGTAAAATTTATTTTTTTGGTTTTACGACTTTAAACCTTTTTTTTTAAATGTTAAAGTTTTTTCTTTTTTTAAAAAAACAAGTTTTTATTTCTTTTACATTTTTTTAAATTTTTCCAAATTACAAAAAAAATTATTTATTTAATTGTCAAATAAATAATTTTAATTTTACTTATTAATAGTTTTTATTTAACATGGTGTCTATTTTTTTATGATTTTATTTTATATGTTGTTAATTTATTTTAATGTTTTATTATTTAAAATATATTATATATTTTTAATATTTTTTTATTTAAATTTTTTTGTTTATTTAAAATTTAGGTAATCTATTAATAAAAGTACATGCTAAAATTGAAAACAATATAATACATTAATATAAAATGAACAATACAAATTAAAAAAACATAAAAAATAAAAATTATATCAATCATGTACTTATTTGTATAAACAATTAGTACGATTATGTCCTTCATGTCTACACCGTGGATATTTTTTAGGTCTATTTGAAATTGGTTCATCCATTTCATTGTATATTCATACTAAAATTAAAAACAACATAATACATTAATTTTAGTATGTATTTTTATTAATAGATTATCTAAATTTTAAATAAACAAAAAAATTTAAATAAACAAATATTAAAAATATTTAATATATTTTAAATAATAAAAAATTAAAATAAAATAAAACCATAAAAAATATACACCATATTAAATAAAAACTATTAATAAGTAAAATTAAAATTATTTATTTGATAATTAAATAAATAAATTTTTCTGTAATTTGGAAAAATTAAAAAAAACATAAAAAATTATTTTTTTAAAGAACAAATAACTTTAACGTTTTCTAAAAGAGAAAATTTTACGACTTTAAAGTCATAAATTTTTTTTTACGTTTTTAAGTCGGAAGAATAAAAAAAATAAATTGTTATGATTTTAAAGTCATAAAAAAAATAACTTATAACTTTTTTAAAAAAGATGTGAAGTTGTAACACGCGTCACGACACCAGATGCAATTTATTCCTTTTGCATAATTATTTAACAACAACCCAATCGAAAAAATAAAAAAATACCCCTAAACAATAAATAAATAAAAAAAACGGCGTTGTGAAAGGACGAAAGTGAAATATCTGACCATCATTGAGTGCCTTACATTTTTTTTCTTGCTCTGGGCCTCTGAAAGCTACACAAGGTTAACGTCCACCTGCTATTTTGCATATGCCCTATTTCGGGCAGTTACTTCCTGCACCTCTAATTAATTCTTGTATCCCCTTTCGGCTCTAGAATGATGATTCCAAAATGTAATTTACATTCCGGAATACACCTCTTTTTTGGTTTCCTAAATGACCAGTCCAAAAGATAAAAAAACAAATGCATTTCAAAAAGAATGCGAAAACAGTGCAGGAAGCAAGAGTCCGTATCTCATCATCAGTTCACACTTCACATTGTAATTGCCTCCCAGGTTTAGGTTTGTGACATTGTGGGCCGTTTGATTTGTATTTTTATTTTTTGTTTTATTTTTTATTTTTATTTTCTGAAAATTGTTTTCATTTTTAAAAAATTAGAATTTTGAAAATATGTTTGATTTGACTCATTGCTAATTTCAAGAAATAAAAACACTGAAAGAAAATGTATTTTTATATTTGTTTAAATAAATTATAACTAAAAACTTATTTAACTTGGGCCTTCAAGTTAGTTTGGGCCTTCAACAACAATTAGTAGTCTTGGTAGTGCCTCTGCCTCTGGGCCTTCATCTTTCTCCACTTGGGCCTTCAATCATCATCAATGGCAGCTATACAAATGACCAGCCTTGTCTCTATGACGTGTTGGGCTTGTTTAAGTCTGCCTCTGGTCATGGGACCTTAAAGTGCTTCATGGTCCTTGCCCTTGGTTATGTCCTCATCACTCCCTCCTTCTTGAAAAGGATTTGTCCTCAAATCCAAGGCTCCTCCATCTGCATCAAAAAGAGATAGATCAGACACATTGAAAGTGGCACTTACATTATACTCATTAGGCAAGTCAATCTTGTAGGCATTGTCGTTGATCTTCTCCAACACTTGGAATGGTCCGTCTCCTCTAGGTTGAAGCTTGGACTTCCTGTGTTTTGGGAACCTCTCCTTCCTCATACTCTTCTTCTTCCACTTCTTCTTCACTGATTTCAGACTCACTAGTGATTTCTCCATCAGCCTTCATGATCATGGTCCTCCTGGTTGGACATTCAGAAGCAATATGTCCTCTGCCTAAGCACTTGAAACATTTTATGTTTCTGGTTCCAGTATTGGATGAGGAAGTGGAGGTGTTATGTTTGCTTCCACCTACACTGGGTGTTGCTGACTTTCCATACGAGGATGTGGCTGCAGGTTTGGCATTTTCATAAAATTGGGTGAGAGTTTCTCTCTAGGTTCCTTGTTGAACCAATTATCAGACTTATCAAGGTAATCCTTGTGGCGTCTACCCTGACTTATCTTCCTTCATTGGAAGTGGTGTCTACCCGGACTTATCTTCCTTCACCGGAAGTGGCGTCTATCCTGACTTATCTTCCTTCACCGGAAGTGGCGTCATCCAAATATCCGTAGCCTGTATCAAGCGATCCGCTCCTAGTCAGGATCACATCATCTGGTATCAGAGCTTCGGCTCTTGATACAGGTTCTATCTTATCCTATTATTTTTCTTTGTAATTTGTCTTGGTTCGTGTTTTGTCCTTGTTCTGTTATTTGTTTTTCTTGTTTGCGTCTTGTTGCGTTCTTGTTTGTGTCTTTGTTTCGTTCTTGTTCTTGTCACGTTTGTGTTCTTGTTGTTGTTCTTGTTTCTAGTGTCTTTCAGACTTTGTGTCGTAAAAAAAAATTGTTTGGGTTCTGTTTCAAGTAAAAAAAAAAGTTGCAGAAATTTTGAAGAAAAAAAAAGAGAAGAAAAGAAGAAAGAGAAAAAAGAGAAAGTGGGTGTTTGATCTTTCAACACGAAATTGAGGCAGTTAGAGGCTTTTTTTTGGCAGAAAATCGTGTACCAAATCCCCTTATCTAGATTCTCCTCTGAATTCTGAGCGTTTTGATATATAGTGGGCCTCAAACGGACAACCGTAGCAAAAGTTATGAGCATTTGAAGTTTACTTGTCATATCTGTTATCTTATCTGTTATCCTATCTGTTATCTTATTTGTTATCATATCTGTTATCCAAATTAAATCTAATTTGTTATCCAAATCTGATCTATTATCCAAATCAAATCAAATCAATTTTTTTATCCAAATCAGATTTGTTATCCAAATCAAATCCAATCTGCTATCCAAATCAAGTCCAAGTTGTTATCCCAAATCAAATCTGTTACTCTGATAATTATATTGTCTTTCCTTTTATTTTATATTACCTTGTGTGTCTAATTCGATCCATCCAGGAAGTTAAGAGGGAGTGAGTGGTAATAGGCAAGAGTGAAAACATCACACAAAAGCCTATTTTGAGAGCATCAAACACGAGTGAACTACCATCAAAGAGAGAAACACGTGAGTAGAGTGTGGTGAGGTCCTGATTTTTTTTTTTTTTAATTTACTGCAAAATTCTTTGTTCCTTAATCATGGCAAGAGCTGATGACAATGGTGGTGTATATCATCAACTGGACGAATCTCAACGCTTATTTTTGGACACGTGGACTACACAAATGCAACGTTTGTTGAACCGTAACAAAGAAAAGCCCTACAGACAAATAGCCAAATCTTCCTCATTTACTCTTAAACCTCTATCCCCTAGAGAAGTGTGTGATGACCAAATCAGAATGGAAGAAAAGAGAGAACAAGAGAAAGAAAATAGTGAGGCACTACAAATGAATATGAAAAAGAAGAGTGATACACCCGAGGAAAAGAGTGATACACATGAGAGAAAATTTAATTATTTTGCAGAGGCGAGTGAAGTGAGGAAAGTGTTACCTGCTCATGAACCACTCAATCTACAATATTGCAAAGACAGTAAAATTTCTACTGATAATTCTAATGAGTTTACTATTTCTATTTCTCCTAGTGTTCAACCATTATTGCAGGAATTTAAAAATGTCTTTCCTAAGGAGATTCCTCATGGACTACCACCTTCAAGAGGCATAGAACATCAAGTTGATCTCCTCCCCGGAGCTTCATTGCCTAACAGGCCAACTTACAAAAGCAATCCCCAAGACACTCAACGTAAGGATGCACATACCAAAGTTGAGTATGTGAAAAGATTGTATGACCAAGTAAAGGTGCAAATTGCAAAGAAGAACGAAAGCTATGTCAAGCAAGCCCACAAGGAAAGGAAGGAAGTGGTACTTGAACACGGTGATGATCCTGAACATTTGAGGACAAATGTTTTCCAAGAAGGAGGGAATGATGAGAATCATGAAACTGGCCAAATACAGGCTAAAGGCCCAAGTGGAGAAGGACGAAGGCCCAAGTGGAGAAGGACAAAGCCCCCGAGTGGAGAAGGATGAAGACCCAAGTGGAGAAGGATGAAGACCCAGAGGCAGAGACACTATCAAGACTATTAATTGTTGCTGAAGGCCCAAACTAATTTGAAGGCCCAAGTTAAATAAGTTTTTAGTTATAATTTATTTTTATTGTAATTTTGGCCCAAACTGTTTAAAAGGCCCATGTCTATTTTTATCTTTTTGTTTAGCTACACTATAAGTATGGGTTTTTGTTTTGAATAAAAAAAACTTTTGGCATTTTGATCAAATTTGGTGAGAGTTTCTCTCCGGGTTCCTTGTTGAACCAATTATCAGACTTATCAAGGTAATCCTTGTGGCGTCTACCCTTGGCATTTTCATAAAATTTGGTGAGAGTTTCTCTCTGGGTTCCTTGTTGAACCAATTATTAGACTTATCAAGGTAATCCTTGTGGCGTCTACCCTGACTTATCTTCCTTCACCGGAAGTGGCGTCTACCCTGACTTATCTTCCTTCACCGGAAGTGGCGTCTACCCAGACTTATCTTCCTTCACTGGAAGTGGCGTCTACCATGACTTATCTTCCTTCACTGGAAGTGGCGTCATCCAAACCTTCGTAGCCTGTATCAAACGATCCGCCCCGTAAGATTCACATCATCTTTGGATAATAGATCAGATTTGGATAACAAATTAGATTTAATTTGGATAACAGATATGATAACAAATAAGATAACAGATAGGATAATAGATAAGATAACAGATATGACAATTAAACTTCAAATGCTCATAACTTTTGTTACGGTTGTCCGTTTGAGGCCCACTATATATCAAAACGCTCAGAATTCAGAGGAGAATCTAGATAAGGGGATTTGGTACACGATTTTCTGCCAAAAAAAAGCCTCTAACTGCCTCAATTTCGTGTTCAAAGATCAAACACCCACTTTCTCTTTTTTCTTTTTCTTCTTTTCTTCTTTTTTTTTTTCAAAATTTCTGCAACTTTTTTTTTTTACTTGAAACAGAACCGAAATTTTTTTTTTTGACACAAAGTCTGAAAGACACTAGAAAAAAGAACAACAACAAGAACACAAACGTGACAAGAACAAGAACGAAACAAAGACACAAACAAGAACGCAACAAGACGCAAATAAGAAAACAAATAACAGAACAAGGACAAAACACGAACCTAGACAAATTACGAAGAAAAAAAAAAGGATAGGATAGGATAGAACCTGTATCAAGAGCCGAAGCTCTGATACCAGATGATGTGAATCTTACGGGGCGGATCGTTTGATACAGGCTACGAAGGTTTGGATGACGCCACTTCCGGTGAAGGAAGATAAGTCAGGGTAGACGCCACTTCCGGTGAAGGAAGATAAGTCTGGGTAGACGCCACTTCCAGTGAAGGAAGATAAGTCAGGGTAGACGCCACTTCCAATGAAGGAAGATAAGTCAGGGTAGACGCCACAAGGATTACCTTGATAAGTCTGATAATTGGTTCAACAAGGAACCCGGAGAGGAACTCTCACCAAATTTGATCAAAATGCCAAAAGTTTTTTTTTATTGAAAATAAAAACCAATACTTATAGTGTATCTGAACAAAAAGATAAAAATAGACATGGGCCTTCTAAACAGTTTGGGCCAAAATTACAATAAATAAAAATTATAACTAAATAGAACATATTTATTATGGGCCTTCAAATTAATCTGGGCCTTTAGCATCAATTAATAGTCTTGATAGTGTCTCTGCCTCTGGACCTTCATCCTTCTCCACTCGGGGGCTTTATCCTTCTCCACTTGGGCCTTCGCCCTTCTCCACTTGGGCCTTTAGCCTGTATATGGCCAATTTCAGGATTCTCATCATTCCCTCCTTCTTGGAAAACATTTGTCCTCAAATGTCCAAGATCATCACTGGGTTCAAGTACCACTTCCTTCCTTTTCTTGTGGGCTTGCTTGGCATAGCTTTCATTCTTCTTTGCAATTTGCACCTTCACTTGGTCATACAATTTTTTTACATACGCAACTTTGGTCTGTGCATCCTTATGCTGAGTCTCTTGGGGCTTGCTGTTGGAAGTTGGCCTGTTAGGCAATGAAGCTTCTGGAAGGAGATCAACTTGATGTTCTATGCCTCTTGAAGGTGGTAGTCCATGAGGAATCTCCATAGGAAAGACATTTTTAAATTCCTGCAATAAGGGTTGAACACTAGGAGAAATAGAAATAGTAAACTCATTAGAATTATGAGTAGAAATTTTACTGTCTTTGCAATACTGTAGATTGAGTGGTTCATGAGCAGGTAACACTTTCCTCACTTCACTCGCCTCTGCAAAATAATTAAATTTTCTCTCATGTGTATCACTCTCTCTCTTATGTGTATCACTCTTTTCCTCGGGTGTATCACTCTTCTTTTTCATATTCCTTTGTGGTGCCTCACTATTTTCTTTCTCTTGTTCTCTCTTTTCTCCCATTCTGATTTGGTCATCACACACTTCTCTAGGGGATAGAGGTTTAAGAGTAAATGAGGAAGATTTGGCTATTCGTCTGTAGGGCTTTTCTTTGTTACGGTTCAACAAACGTTGCATTTGTGTAATCCACGCGTCCAGAAATAAGCGTTGAGATTCGTCCAGTTGATGATATACACCACCATTGTCACCAGCTCTTGCCATGATTAAGGAACAAAGAATTTTGCAGTAAATTAAAAAAAAATTCAGGACCTCACCACACTCTACTCACGTGTTTCTCTCTTTAATGGTAGTTCACTCGTGTTTGATGCTCTCAATATAGGCTTTTGTGTGATGTTTTCACTCTTGCCTTTTACCACTCACTCCCTCTTAAGTTCCTGGATGGACCGAATTAGACACACAAGGTAATATAAAATAAAAGGAAAGACAATATAATTATCAGAGTAACAGATTTGATTTGGGATAATAACTTGGACTTGATTTGGATAGCAGATTGGATTTGATTTGGATAACAGATTAGATTTGGATAACAAATCTGATTTGGATAAAAAATTTGATTTGATTTGATTTGGATAATAGATCAGATTTGGATAACAAATTAGATTTAATTTGGATAACAGATATGATAACAAATAAGATAACAGATAGGATAATAGATAAGATAACAGATATGACAATTAAACTTCAAATGCTCATAACTTTCGTTACGGTTGTCCGTTTGAGGCCCACTATATATCAAAACGCTCAGAATTCAGAGGAGAATCTAGATAAGGGGATTTGGTACACGATTTTCTGCCAAAAAAAAGCCTCTAACTGCCTCAATTTCGTGTTCAAAGCGAACCTGAGTAGGAGCGGATCGTTTGATACAGGCTACGAAGGTTTGGATGACGCCACTTCCAGTGAAGGAAGATAAGTCATGGTAGACGCCACTTCCAGTGAAGGAAGATAAGTCTGGGTAGACGCCACTTCCGGTTAAGGAAGATAAGTCAGGGTAGACGCCACTTCCGGTGAAGGAAGATAAGTCTGGACAGACGCCACAAGGATTACCTTGATAAGTCTGAGATTGGTTCAACAAGGAACCCAGAGAGAAACTCTCACCAAATTTTATCAAAATGCCATATAACTAAGACGCCACTTCCGGTGAAGGAAGATAAGTCAGGGTAGACGCCACAAGGATTACCTTGATAAGTCTGATAATTGGTTCAACAAGGAACCCAGAGAGAAACTCTCACCAAATTTTGTCAAATGCCATATAACTAAAAACTTATTTAACTTGGGCCTTCAAATTAGTTTGGGCCTTCAGCAACAATTAATAGTCTTGATAGTGTCTCTGCCTCTGGGCCTTCATCCTTCTCCACTTGGGCCTTCATCCTTCTCCACTCGGGGGCTTTGTCCTTCTCCACTTGGGCCTTCGTCCTTCTCCACTTGGGCCTTTAGCCTGTATTTGACCAGTTTCGCGTTTTCATCTTACGTAAAATGAGGTTCTTGGTTTGAACTGAAAATATTAAAAGCAAAATTTTATTGTTTTCAGATTTTGATTCGTTTGGGAAAATATTTTCACTGAAAATGAAAATAAAAATCTAACAAAACACATTTTCATCATCATTTTTTTTATTTCCAGGAAAATGAAAAACAGAAAACAACCGAACTAAACACCCCTTATATTTTCTTTTTCCTTTTCATTTATTCGTTGTAAGTTTTGTGGTCCATTATTGTAAGGTGAAATAAAAGTAAACAATAAATTACCGTATGAGTTGATTGTTTGAGCTGAGAGATTGAGAAACTCCAATGTGAAAGCCTATGGTTGATGGTGGAAATTAATTTTTGATAATCAAACTAAATTAAACTTTGAACAGAGAATTTTTCATAATATATAATTCTTACCAGCAAGTAATATATTAATCGTAGGAAATACTCACTGATTCGAAAAACTTGATTAGTTATTTCAGTGATTTTTTAATTACATTTTTCTATTTACCATACTCCAACTTGAGTCCCACATAATTATATGACTAAGAAGGTGTTTCTTTTCACATAGTTATATGTTTTAACAAATATATAGCAAACTTTCCTTTAACATTAATAATGATTTACCTTTATCAATTTTCCTCTCACAATTGTCATTAAAGCTAATAGTCAAAAGTCAAAAGTCAACGGCATATAGTAACAAATATATAGCATTCGTCAACTTATCTCCGCAACTTGCAGGCCAGTTTTAAAAGTTTATAGGCTTGAAAATTACGCATTAATGACATTATAGAAATTTAAGTAGAAAAATATATAATTATTATTTGTAGTGTGTATTATAACATAGACGTTATACCTTCTTATGATTTTAGAATTGTATAGCAAAAAATATATCGAACAAAATATCAATGAATGCGAAATTCAAGAAAAATAAATAATTAGGAATAGCTTGATTACGTTTTATATAAGTTAAATACTTAATTTACTCATATATTTATATAATTTGTATATTTAAAATTATTTTATTTATTATAATTTTAATTATGTAAAACAATTATTTATATTATGCAATACACCCAGTAATTTTTTCTCTCTCTAAAACGTGTTATATTCAGGAAGGGAGGAAGTATTATGTTTGTGAAGTTGGAAGTTGATACATAGTCCTATTCAACCGTGGTTTAATTACTGGCAAAGTTTTCAGAACTTTTCAATTGAAACGCGGAGAATCCACAAAAGCTACATCACAAAAATTGCAGGATTTCAGAAAGAAAGTCGCATAGCTGATTGGCTGCTAATTAAGGAAATCATTCTCAGTGATGAGTTGTGTTCACATTTGCTATATAGGCCAGGCCAGTCATAAGGTGCGGAAATTTAATTGTTGATGATCACTCATGAGAATGAGATTCAAAAGTAAAACAATAAAACTTTTTAATTTTAATAATTACTCTGTAATTCAATAAGTATCAAATTTTATAATAGATTAATATCAATTTAATATATCGTTTTAAAACTTTTTATAAAGATTACATAATTCCCTTAAATTAAAATAAAAACATATCTTCTTTCCCTTATAAAACTCTTTCTAAACATATATCCTTTGAATAGTCGAGCCCTTCAATGCATTAAACCAAATAATAATAATAATAATAATAATAATAATAATAATAATAATAATAATAATGAAGAAACAACTAATATTTCTCCAAAGTTGAATGAGGAATTTGATAAGGTACGAAACTAATAAATATTTTCTTATTCCAGGAAAAACAATCTCAAGAGAATGGGGGAAAATGATGTAAAAGGAAAAATTTAAGCGAAAAAATTATAATATTTTCTCTGGTTCAATTGTAAATATATATATATATATATATATATATATATATATATATATATATATATATATATATATATAATCTTTTTGTTCTCTCATTCTTCTCCAATGGGAATAAAATGAGAGAAAACGAAAAATTATTTTGAAATGAAAAATCTATCTTTTTATTCATTTATTTATCTTTATATTAAAAGGATATAAAGACTATTTAAAATAAATTTTCTTTTTAATCAAATAAAAACTATTTACTTTTTTCCCTTCATTTAAAAAAAAGTAATTTTTATTTTATATTTTCTCTTTTTTTATCTACATTAAATCCAAATAAAAATAATGTTTCCTAACTTTATACATAAATTAAAAAGTAATGGTAGAAGTTATTGATCCGTACAGTTATTCATCTTCATACAAAAAATTGTATAGTTATTCATCATGATGGGGGTCAGAAAGGACTTATTTAAACCCTTGACCTCCGTAAGTCCATGTTGTCCACACGCAAGATTCAACTTAAAATAAAACAAATTAGTAATAACAACTAACAAACAAACAAACAATTTAGTCAACTAATTCTAATGTAATAAGTTAATCTATTGACTTTAATTAATTGCTTCTGGTTTAAAGTTATTTTTCTTTTTAACATTCACTTAGAGTTTACAAAACCGACAGAAAATTAATTCTAGCAAATATATAATGCATGCTTTATCAATTAATTATTAGACAAAATTTATAAAGCTTCATCAAATAATTAATAAGACTCGTTAAGCAGACAGTGAGATTCAAATAATTTAATAAAGATCAAGTGAATTTGATCAAAAATATGTTACTGTAAACCCTAACAATATCTTCGATTCTAATAACTCGTGAAACTCTTTTCGATTATGACAAATCAAAATTAAGAAAAAAAAAATGCTTTGAAAATATCTCCATCCCACTCCAGAACGCTCTTATGAATAGAGAATAAAGGTAGGCGCGTTTGCACTTTGTGCCCACAAGCAGAAGGAATCGCAGCCGCAAAATTGGGTGTCGACTTAATAGAAAGAAGAAAGCGTGAGCAAGAAAAGAACCATTTTTCTTCAATTAATTAATTACCTACTACAGGATGTGATAAGGTCGCGAAGGAAACGACATCGCACTACTTAATCTTTCTTCTGTAATTTGCTATAAAACCAAAATAACGACGAGCTTTTAATCATCCCTCCCTTTGGCTACTGCTTTCCTAATCACCGTTGAATCTTCAAAGTTGAAAGCTCCAAATTCAACTGTCCCCAGGCAGTGTGTGTATATATATATATATATATATATATATATAAAGAGCCCTTCATATGCTTCCTCCTTTTACTATGTGCAAGACAAAGATGGCAACCAACGCGGCCAGTCCCACTCGCTCCCAACAACAAGCCACCCAAAGCCCAAGAACACCCTCGTCGAGGCCCAGTCCCAGGCCCATCTCTTTCTCCGACAACCCCTCCACCTCCTACAGCAGCAACAGCGCACCCTACAGCGGCTCCACCGGCTATCGCCTCTCCTCCGACACCACCATCTCAAGCTTCTCCTCCCTCACCTCCCTCCGTGACACTCTCCCCGAAAACCCTCACATCTATGACTTCTCCGAAATCTGTGCCGCCACCAACAACTTCCTCGCCAAACGCCACTCCTCCTCCACCCCTTGCTGGCGCTGCACCCTCCGCGGCGCCGATGTCATTGTCTTCCAGCGCAAGTTCCGCCGCAAGCTCCAAACTCCACAGCTCCAGCAACTCCTCTCCGTCGTCTGCCGCAGCCACCACGTCAGCATCATCAAGCTCCTCGGCGCCTCCGTCTCCGGCGACCACATCTACCTCGTCTACGACTTCGTCAACAACGGCGCCACCCTCTCCGACTGCCTCCGCAACAAAAACAACGTGCACTTCACCGTCCTCTCCACGTGGATGTCGCGAATGCAGGTCGCCACAGATCTCGCTCACGGCCTCGATTACATTCACAACAAGACCGGTTTGAACATCAATTTCGTCCATAACCATATCAAGAGCAGCAGCATCATCGTCACCGAGCCTTCCTTCAACGCTAGGGTTTGCCACTTCGGCGCCGCGCAGCTCTGCGGCGAAATCGAACTCGATAACCAGAAATTAGGCGAAATTAGTGAAATCGAGGAGAAATTAACATCGTCGCCGGCGAGATCCAAGCAGTTCGAGGGAGTGCGGGGGTACATGGCGCCGGAATTTCAAGCCTCCGGCGTGGCGACTCAGAAGTCTGATATATACGCTTTTGGAGTGGTGATGTTGGAGCTTTTGTCCGGGGAGGAGCCGTTGAAGTTCAAGTTCGACGAGAAGACGCGCACATTCGTGAGGACGTCGGTGATTGATGCGGCGAGGGCCGCCGTGGTCGACGGCGAAGGTAGCGTGGAGGGGAAGCTGAGGAGGTGGGTGGATCGGAGATTGAAAGATTCTTTTCCTGTTGATGTAGCTGAAAAATGGACACGTGTCGCGCTGGAGTGTGTACACGTGGATCCAGATAAGAGACCGAACATGGGACGCGTCGCTGGCAAGATCTCCAAGTTTTATTTGACGTCGAGGATCTGGTCAGATAGTATTAAGATGCCTGATATGACTGTTTCGTTGGGACCTCGATGATGAGTTCTTACTTCTTAATGTTGGCGGCTTCATTTTTTAATACAAGTTCAATTAAAGTGAGAGGTACTTTATTGAACAATATATGCGTAGGGAATTAACAATTTTTTTTTGGTTTCTCACATGGTGATTAGGTCTTGGATTGAATTGGTTTTGATGGTTCGATTGTGACGCGAGTTGTGGAATATGTATATTTTTTTTTTTATAAACAGTGTCTCTTTCGGAAAGATGAGCTGAATTTTATACTTGAAATTTGTAGGATGATCTTTTAGTACAACGTATGTTAGTATAAAATAAAGCATGCGTTTTATTACTTGCGACAAAGTTTGCTTGCTTTCAGTTTGAATTTCAAAGGTGGAATAAATAACTAGTGTTGGATGACACTAAAACATATATATTTCACTCATCACGTTTGCACGGGCTGGGGTAGTCTTGGTTTGGTGGTGGTATTTGTTAGACCTTGTGGCCTCAGATATCTTGAGAAGGGGGGGTTGAATTAAGATAACAAGAACTATTCCCCAATTTAAATCTTGCTCTCTCTCTTTAGATTAACAATGCATCCTTAACATGAATTACTCAAAAGATAATTCAGAATAAACTTCTTTAAAGGAAAAAGATAAATAGCAATAAATAAAAGAAGTTTAAGGGAAGAGAGAAATGCAAACTTGATTTATACTGGTTCGGTCACTTCCTGTGCCTACGTCCAGTACTCAAGCAACCCACTTGAGATTTTCCACTCTCTTTGTAAAATCCTTTTACAAAGTCTGAATCACACAGGGACAACCCTTCCCTTGTGTTCAGGAATCCTTTACAACAAGAGACCCTCGGTCTCTTAACCCCTTTTCAGAAGTAAAAGAAAAGAAGAAGAAATCTCTCTTAAAAGAGACAGATTGTACAATGAAGATCAATCACAATTCCTTATTTGAATATGCAAGTGTTTGACCAAGGAATCTTTGAGAGGATAAGACATTTTGGGCAATCAAAAACTCTCTCTTGTTATTCGTGTTTCCAAGTCACATATAAATAGACCTTTGATGGCCATTCATAAACCATTTGAATAGATGTGACTCTTGAAAGTTATTTTCTGAAAATCTCCTCTGGTAATCGATTACAATAGTTGTGTAATCGATTACAGGCTTTAATATTTGAATTAAAACGTTTATTAACTGCTGGTAATCGATTACCAATATGGTGTAATCGATTACACAGTCTAAAATTTGAATTCAAATATTTAGTAGCTGTTGTAAAGCATTTTTGGCCACTGGTAATCGATTACATCCTCTGGTAATCGATTACCAGAGAGTAAATCTCTTGAAAAACACTTTTTAACATGCATTACTTGGCCAAACCTTTTGCTATATCAATTAGGAATTTCCTTCCTAATGTACTAGTGATCATCTTGATGTTGTGGCTTGTATTCTTGAATCATTTGCATCATTTGCTTTTCTTCATCATGATCATCATCAAAACACCAAAGGCATTTGCATCTACAATCTCCCCCTTTTTGATGATGACAATACAATACCTGAGATCAAGATTCAAGCAAGCAACAACCAATTGTGTATAGATAAAATGTGCGTTTACTCCCCCTATATTTCGGAATTTATGATCACTTTTATCACTTGATTTCTAAGCTCTTTGATCATCATCAAAACACCAAAGATCTTCTACAATCTCCCCCTTTTTGATGATGACAATCCCTGAAATCAAGACAAACCATATACAAGATGATAGCATGTTCAAACAGCCCTTACTCCCCCTATCTTTTGGCATGTATGCCTATGCCTAGCTTTAATGAGTAGTTAATTGATTTCTAACCCAAGTTCTCTCAAGTTCTCTCCCCCTTTGGCAACATCAAAAAGAACTATACAACACAATCAAAAACCAAACACAATAAATATCCAAACAACGCCATTCATGAAGCCAAAATAAAACCATACATTTGCATAATCAACTAAAGCAATGTCTAGAAATATAATTATAGTGGAAGACTACGATAACTAGATCAATAAAAAGCCAAATACACGGCGTTAAAACAGAGTACTAATAATACTTAATGACTAATAAGACTTAGTCTTAATAATAACTTATAAGCTAAGAGGATGATGGAGGCGGTGGTGGTGGATCAAAGCAAGTACGGATGAAGGAGACATCTTCTTCAACTTTGGCGATCCTCGATTCCATGGCATCAAACCGCATGTCGACTTGCAATTCCATATTATCAAACTTGTCACCAACAAAAGTTTGAAGACCATCGAACTTTTCTAAAAGCTTTCGAAGAAGAGAGGAATTATCTTCAACTGGTTGGTTGCCTTCATCATCAGCGGGTGGAGCACCCTTTTTGACCCAAGAGCCATCAAGCTCTTTGCGGTAACCAAAAGAAGCAATCACAGCAGCACCAATTAAGAAGGATCTCTTGATTGGAACGTAAGGTTCAGAAACAAGAGGAATTTGAAAATGGTGGAAAAAGAGAGTGACAAGCTGTGGATATGGTAGTGGAGCATTTAATCGCAATGCCTTATGCATGCGATATCTGACTAAGTGTGCCCAGTCAAGTTGACGCCTTGTATGAAAGGCCCACATGATAATTAGATCTTCCTCAGAAACCTGGGCAAGGTTGGAAGACCGTGGAAGCAAAATACGCACAATTAAATAGTGAAGGATGCGGCTTTCAAAAGCCAATGACCCGGCAAGAAGACGTCCGGTCATATCCGCATTGTTGGTGCAAACCAACTGGCGGGCATCATGGGCAGAGAAATCAAATTTCCAGTCGTCATTCAGTGTACCTTCAAATGGTACACCGTCACTGGGTAATTTGGTTAAGTCATGGAAAAGGGACTGGTCAATGACCATTTTTATCCCAAAAATTTCAGAAATTAGAGTGCTGTCCTGAATTTCAAGATTACAATAAAAAGCTTTAACCAATTCAGGATAAATAGGCAATTGTAATGACATAAAAGGTAGAAGACCTAAGTTCTGAAAGGCTTGAATGCAATCAAAGGTTTCAGCAGAAAAGAATTCCATATCAATAAACTTAGGGTCGATAATGGAACGAGATGAGAAAAGATTGGAGTACCGTTTCTGCTGTTCATCGGAAGAAAACACTGGGGAAGAGGACAATGATGGTGGAATTGGTGCTGTGGATGCGCTAGTGGCTCCGGAACGATGAGCTCTTGAAGCCGAAGCAGAGACGGAAGAACCCTTTCGTTTCTTTGACGATTCTGCCATTTGAAGGAGTGGTTGCAGATTTTAATCGGTGAAAGCAAAAGAGAAATGAAAAAGAAGAAGATCGCAATTTACGGGAGTTGATTTGATGGAGAAATGAGTGAGATATGAAGATTTGGAGGTTTGGGAATGGAAGAACGTCGTGAGAGAAAAGGAGCTGCGCAGGGATTTCTGGAAAATGTGATATTTATAGATGAGGACGCGTTGTAATCGATTACAAGGCTTGGTAATCGATTACAAGAGTAATAAGCCTTCTGGTAATCGATTACAGGATGTTGTAATCGATTACAGGCTGCCTGTTCTTGTGTAATCGATTACACTATATGGTAATCGATTACCAGACCATAAACTAGACTAGTTCCTCTAAAATAACCTACGTTTATGCTAAATACATCTAACACTATCAATCATCATCACTAATATGTATTTAATTCATTCAAACAAGTATTAATCAAACAATTAACACACACCAATCAAATATAATTAAATACTTACAATTAAACACAATCAAACAAAAGCAATCATCAAAACATAATCAAAGACAACAATCAACATAACTATCAAACAAAAACATTAATGACAATCAAATACTTAAGGAGTAAACAAGCATCAAAAACTCAATCAAAAGTTTAACAATCATAGACAAAAATCATCAAAGTAATCAATCAATGACAAGTGACCTGTTGGTATCATCACTTGTTGGGCTTGTTGATCAAGTGGCCTTTGTTTGTTGAATAAACTTTGATGTATGCCATTCCCAAGTGATCTATGCTTTCTTTTCTTTCTTTTCTTTGAGATTCCTCTTGTCGGATTTTTCAATTCTTCTTTCAAAGACAAGATAATCGGATCTCATGTGCCAAGGTTGATTACTTTCATAGCATGATGGGGCTAAGGAAGAGTCTTCTTCTTTCTTCTTTGTATTGATGTTTGATTTTCTTTTATTTCTTTTGTTTCTCAGAAATTTATTGAACCTTTTCACAAAGAGTCTGAAATCATCATCATCTTCTTCTGTTTCAGTCAAGTCCTCTTTGTCACTTTCTTCTTGAATAAAAGATGATGAGATTCTGAGTGTTATTCCTTTTCTCTTTATATCATTCTCTTCATGGTGATGAAGTCTCATAAGTTCCATTTCATGTTGTTGAAGTTTTCCAAAGAGAGTGGCAAGAGACATATTAGTGAGATTTCTTGATTCTGCAATTGCTGTTACTTTTGGTTGCCATTGCCTGCTTAAACATCTCAACACTTTGTTAATCAGATCTTCATTAGGAAATATTTTTCCCAAAGATGCAAGATGATTAACTATACAAGTAAATCTCTTCTGCATATCTTCTATGGTCTCATATTGAAACATTCTGAACATTTCATATTCATGTATAAGAGTGTTTATTCTAGATCTCTTGACATCGGTTGTGCCTTCATAGGTTACTTGCAAAGTATCCCACATTTCTTTTGCATTTTTACAATTTGAGACTCTAAAAAATTCATCCATGCCTAATGCAGAAGTGATTATATTTTTGGCCTTTAAATTGTATTGAACCTTTCTTCTTTCATCATCATTCCATTCTTCTCTTGGTTTTTCTATAATTACATTTCCCACTACCTTTGTAGGAATAAAAGGACCAACTTCAATGGCATCCCATATATTTAAATCTATGGCTTCAATAAGAATCTGCATTCGGGTTTTCCAATAGTGATAACCCTCGCCATTGAACATAAAAGGCCTATTAATAGAATTTCCCTCAAGAAATGGAAAGTTGGATGAGGCCATATCTATTCTTGAAGTTTTTAAACTTTATACAAGAATCCCGCTCTGATACCACTTGTTGGACCTTGTGGCCTCAGATATCTTGAGAAGGGGGGGTTGAATTAAGATAACAAGAACTATTCCCCAATTTAAATCTTGCTCTCTCTCTTTAGATTAACAATGCATCCTTAACATGAATTACTCAAAAGATAATTCAGAATAAACTTCTTTAAAGGAAAAAGATAAATAGCAATAAATAAAAGAAGTTTAAGGGAAGAGAGAAATGCAAACTTGATTTATACTGGTTCGGTCACTTCCTGTGCCTACGTCCAGTACTCAAGCAACCCACTTGAGATTTTCCACTCTCTTTGTAAAATCCTTTTACAAAGTCTGAATCACACAGGGACAACCCTTCCCTTGTGTTCAGGAATCCTTTACAACAAGAGACCCTCGGTCTCTTAACCCCTTTTCAGAAGTAAAAGAAAAGAAGAAGAAATCTCTCTTAAAAGAGACAGATTGTACAATGAAGATCAATCACAATTCCTTATTTGAATATGCAAGTGTTTGACCAAGGAATCTTTGAGAGGATAAGACATTTTGGGCAATCAAAAACTCTCTCTTGTTATTCGTGTTTCCAAGTCACATATAAATAGACCTTTGATGGCCATTCATAAACCATTTGAATAGATGTGACTCTTGAAAGTTATTTTCTGAAAATCTCCTCTGGTAATCGATTACAATAGTTGTGTAATCGATTACAGGCTTTAATATTTGAATTAAAACGTTTATTAACTGCTGGTAATCGATTACCAATATGGTGTAATCGATTACACAGTCTAAAATTTGAATTCAAATATTTAGTAGCTGTTGTAAAGCATTTTTGGCCACTGGTAATCGATTACATCCTCTGGTAATCGATTACCAGAGAGTAAATCTCTTGAAAAACACTTTTTAACATGCATTACTTGGCCAAACCTTTTGCTATATCAATTAGGAATTTCCTTCCTAATGTACTAGTGATCATCTTGATGTTGTGGCTTGTATTCTTGAATCATTTGCATCATTTGCTTTTCTTCATCATGATCATCATCAAAACACCAAAGGCATTTGCATCTACAGTATTAACTAAAATGAGGAGGTATTGATTTTGACGGGATTTCTTTCTAAAAGTAATTTAAGTTTATAAATCTTTGAGGATTAAATTATAAAAAGTCAACTTGTTCCTCTTAAAGTGTTTCGATCTAGTTGATTTTCCTCTTTCTCTTCCAAGTTCCTTCCTTTTACAATGACAGGGGGGGAGGACTATTTAAAAAAAGACTCTAATGCTTAGTCAAGATATGTTCTCTCATGAGTATAGTAAGTATGAAATGTTACCTACTTGCATCTGGAGCTCTGCTCTTATAAATAGACGAGGTTTGTTATCACATCGGTAAGTGTTCCCGTGATTTTCATGGATCATGGCTCAATAAGGGGGTCAATTATCGGTTGCGGTAGTGGAGGTCGTGTCCAACCTATATCGTGATTCACATGGTACACAAGCCCCCCAAGCTCTAAGTCTAGAGTAGACGAAAGAGTTTGATAGGGAGCATTCATTGCGAGCATTTTTTTTAAAGATGTGCCAACTTGAGGAAACGTATTGGCATGACCAACTTGATCGTTATCGCAGAATCAATTTTCATGGCTTGTCTTCATGGAGAGCAAGAGTCGTGATCGTAGTAAACTGATGTGAGGAGTATGATTCGAGGTTTATGACCTCGGTCAATTGACATGTCGTTTGCGTTTGGTCAAGACGAGTGTTTTTTGGACAAGGTCAGATGTGACTTTTTATTTTGGGGCATGATAACTTAAAAAGTTTAACTTTTTTTAGACAATAACATGTGGCATGCCATTTGTGGAGAGGTACAGTCAGGTCTTTTTGCGTGGTGTCTTTTTGTGTCTGGTCATAAAATCCCAAACGACAGCAAGTTAAAACCTTAGTGGTGGCATTTAGTTTCCTTCACCATTTTGGTGCCCACGCTCTTCATGATTATTTGTAATCTTTAAGATCATAACTTATGGTGGGGAGTCAAAAAGTTTCGTTTGGGTTTTTTGAGGACTATAAAACCCTGGTCTCTTTTTTTCCCACATTCACTCCTTTTATTTTCCTTTCACCTTGTCTTTGATTTCTTCCCCGATCACCAAGTGTGCTTACAAGGGAGCGTTGCTAGTGGAGATTGGATTTTTTTATTTCCTTTGCTCTTGCTTGGCTATGCGACTTTTCTTCCTTGAGTTTGTTGTTCTCATTTAGGTATGCTCTATTCTAGTTTCTTCGAGTTTCTATTCTTTTCCTTCACCATGTCTTGCTATGGTTCTGATGGAGATAGTTCTCCACATGTTCCTCGCAAGTCTATGCTTGCGAAGGAGGTCCTCAGTATGATGAGGGGGTTGACGTCTTTGAACATTTTAGAAAAAAGGATGAAGTTGTTGAAAAAGAAAAAAAAATGTATGTAAGAAAATAGAGAAGAAAAAGAAAGGTAAGGTCGAGGGTGTTAGAATAATAGGTCTTAAACAAACAAGAAAGCGAGGAAAGTATCCTTCTTGGGTACACCTGAGTTTCTAGGGAGGTTGGTACCCATTCTTCAATTTTTTTTACCACCAAGTCGATTACTGATATGACGAAGAAGGTAAATCTTACTTACCACAACAGGAAGTCAAAAGTTCGAGTGATGCCGGTGACCAACCCAAGGAAAAGGCAACAAAGACTATTGAAGTCACCCATATAGTGGATTCTAACAAAGATAAGGGTCTTTGGGAGGACACTCTTGAAAAAAAAACTCCTTAGAGGTCGGATGCCGAAAAGACCACTACTGCTGGTGGCACTACCGATTCTTCCTTGAAAACATTGATCCCTTCAAAACCAAATATTGAGAAGACCACCACTGGTGGTGGTGATGCTACCAACTTGGGTGGTTCCTACGACGTGGAGAATGATACTTCTACGCCTCTAGTGGTGCCTTCAAAGAACAAGGTACTTAAGTTATTGCTTATCTTAAAGTTTTTCCTCAATTAAATGGATTGAAACTTAAGCATTTTTCTCTTTATTTCAGGGGAAACAAATCCCCCTAAATGGTGTAGAGGTATCATGATTTGTCATAATACTGATCCTCTATGTCACCTCGATCATGTGACTTCGTTGGACGATGTTAGTTCTTTATGACACTCTAATGCTAAAGGTGTTGAACTCATGCCTACCAACAAATTGCCCAGTAGGTTTGATGTCAGGATGATGGATTTCATTGGGGTAAATGAGAGCATGGATGCTTCAGATATGTTTCTTTTTCGAACGCTATCTAGTATTCATTATTAGAGGTTTAAATTTTTCAATGTGGGAGCAAGATTGGAGTTAAGTGTCAAGGAGAGAAAAAAAGATGATTGAGGCTCTCAATGAGAAGAATGAGGTCATCCCCACTAAACTTGGCATCATTGAGAGCCTTGAACAAAAAATTACTGATCATGAAAAGATGGTCTTCGTTAAGTGCATCAAGAATGAGAAGTTGTTCTCTGATGTGGAGAACCTGAACCAGAAGTTCAACGAGGCTTTAAAGGATTTAGCAGAGACCAAGAAAACGACTATTTCTTTAAACGAACAACTTATCATTAAAGAGAACAAGGTCAAGGCTACGAGAGAAGGTTGATCTACTGAAGGAAAAAAGTCTTACTGAGGAGGCTCTTTCTTCTATTCAGAAGACAACCGTCATGCTTGAGGAGGAGAAAGAGAAGGTGAGTGCTCAAAAGACAACTCTTGATCAAGTCTTCATGATGGGGCACCAGGATGGTTTCCAAAAACCCTATAACCACCTTTGTGGCCACCTCTCTCTCCATAATATCCGCACAATTGGAATTGTTTCCCTAGATGAAATCGTTTAGGCATCAATTTTCAACCAATTCTTCTATCTTGTCCTTCAAAACTATGCCTTCCTTTGTAGAATGGCCATAGTTTGGATGGAAGCCACATGGCTTGGTACGATTTGCCTAACTATGGGAGCCCATTGGTGGGGGAAGCGCAAGTATCTCTACATTGAAGGCTTCCTCCAATATACGTGCTCAAATTTTCGTAATATGGTGTACATTGCAAACTTCAATTGTCTCGGTTGTTTTTAAAAATATTTTTCTTTCATGGGCTTTATTTCTTCTTTGTTGGAGTTGGGTTTCTTTTGGTTGCCTCCTCTGACTTTATCTCGATACTTGGACAACTCTTCCATTTGGATAAACCTTAACTGCTCGATGTCTCATCTCGCCTATATTTGTTGGTCTTTTCTTACAAAGACTATCCTCAAATGGTCTAGGCTTGAGTGTAGCTATCATAGCATGAAGTACTACTCCAGGTTCAAGATCTCAAATCCTTATTGCGATATGTGAAAATCTTTCCTTGAAATCTCATAGTGATTCGTTGTCGGCTTATCTTAGGTTTATAAGGGCTATCGATGTCATATGGTGGGGTTTACATGTGGCATACTAAGTGCTGACTCATTCAAATAACGTGTCAAATGTGTCGATCGTTCAAGGAGGGAGTTGGTGCCACCACGTCAAGGAAATACCTTTAATTGAGCCTGGGGAGACTCTAAACAAAATCTTTAGTAAATAAGTTTACCTATGTGATGTATGCTTCCAAGTTTCAATTAGGGTCGATGGTTCCATCACATCGATCAACGTTCAGAGGCTTCCACCTCAAGGGTAAGGGAATGTCGAGGATTCCATCAACAAAGGGATATCATCGATGTTGCTCAACAGATTGACTCTGGGACCTCTACTATGATCGTTCCATGGTGTTCATTTGATGGTTGGTGTCATGTGACGGGTGTTCTCCTTCTGTTGTAGTGGGTTGGTGCGAATTGAATGTTGTAACTGGGCTTGAATGAGATCATTTTCTTCTTGTGGTGCCATTTCTTCTTCGTTCTTCTTTTGGAGCGCTTCCAATTGCTCTATAAAACCTTGTATTATAAAGCTTTCCTCCATGGTAGCCGATCATAATTCCAAATCCTGGTCGCTACCATATAACTTGTGACCGAAGAAAATTTCACATCGGCCCTACAGTGGGCACTAAATGTTCTTACCACTCTTAAAGTGCTTTGACTTGGTTGATCTTCCTCTTCCTCCTCTGAGCTTTTTCTCCAATGGGGGGGAGTACCTGAAAAGGGATTTTGATGCTTAAGTTAGTGTACGTTCTCTACTGAGTATGAAATGTTACCTACCTGTATCTGGTGCTTCACTCCTATAAATAAGTGAGGGTCATTATCACGTTGGTAATCATTCCGACGATTATTTTGGATTCACTACTAGAAAAATATTTTTTTATGATGTTGATTTAAGGTCAGTTGATAAAAAATCATCTAAGAAAGAAACGCGGTAACATTTTGTAAATAAATACAACTATTCTACGACGTTTTGCGAAAATCGTCTTAGAATGGTTGTCATTCTAAGACGGTTTTACAAAACCATCTTAAAAGATTTTTGGTTGTCTTTAATGTCTTCCTCTACTCTTTCGCGCCTCTCTGTATTCTCATTCTCCATTTTACTCTCTGTACTCAAGGCCAACCTTTTGTGTTTCTATTGTGCTAGGGTTTTTGCATCTTCCACCTCCATCACAATGAAACCAAGCTTCATCTGATTCTGATTCCCCTTTGCTCCTTCTCCTTCTTAACCTTCATCTTCTCCGTCAAATGTTACCTACCTGCATCTGGTGCTCCGCTCCTATAAATAGGTGAGGGTCATTATCAGTCAATAATCATCCTTGCGATTTTTGTGGATTCATTACTAGAACAATGTTTTTTTACAACGTTGATTTAACATTGGTTGATAAAAAACCGTCTTAGAAACTATCAATCTAAGATGGTTTTGCGAAAATCATCGTAGAAGATTTTTAGTTGTTTTTAATGTCTTCCTCTACTCTCTTGTGCCTCTCTGTATTTTCACTCTCCCTCTCAGTCTATGTACTCAAGACCAACCTCTTGCGTTTCTGCTGTGCTAGGGTTTCTGCATCTTCCACCTTCATCGCAATGAAACCAAGCTTCATTTGATTTCAATTCCCCTTCGCTCCTTCTCCTTATTAACTTTCATCTTCTCCATTAGGTTCTTGCACATAAATTCCATCGTTTGGATACCCTACATAAATAACCACGAACATAAGGGAAAGGGAAAACAATTGAGAGATGAGGCACTGAGCATTGAACAATGGCATTGTTCTCTGCTTCGGCAACCGTTCTTCCTCAGAACCTCGCATTCACTTCCTCCACCAACTTATTCCCCTCTCATAGTCACTCACTTTTACATCGCTTCCTTTCATTCTCAACTCCCAAATCATCAAACCCTCGCAACTGCATTGCGATCTCTCTCCAAACCACACACGTTCAATCTGGCGTGTGCACCTCCTTCTACAACCTTTGTTATGTCGTCAGCGACAACATCGACACCAACCAGATCATTCCTGCAGAGTACCTCACCCTTGTCCCTTCGAAGCCCGACGAGTACGAGAAGTTTGGCTCCTACACCCTCACCGGCATCCCCACCACCTACCCCATGCGCTTCGTCAACCTCGGTGAGGCCAATTCCAAGTATGCCATTGTCATTGGCAGTTCTAACTTTGGTCGCGGCTCCTCTCATGAGCATGCCCCTGTGGCGTTGAGCGCCTCCAGCGCCACCATAGTGTTCGCGGAGTCGTACGCTAGGATCTTCTTTCGGAACTCCATGGCCACCAGCTAGGTGTATCTATTGGAATTGGAGGGATGCCTTTTTTTTTTAATTAGCCTCATCAATATTCAATCAGCCTTTTATAAAAAAAAAACACATATTGACAAACATTTACATATATATTTGTATTCCTATATGGCAATGCAATATTCATTCTTAGGTTGGAGCTGGAGGATAGCGATGGAGATGGTGCATGCCTTGTGCTTTTGCATGCAAATCCTTCATCTTCTCGTTTATTAGTGAACAAAAGAAGTATAGGAATCTCTGCATGACAGAGCAAGTTACGAGGAGAAATATGGTCGAAAATGGCTTTGGCCAAACACCTCCCATGGGGTAATTGCTTCTTTGTCTCTATCATTTTCTTTTTTTCTTTATATTTACATATTATTTTATTGCCTAATTCACTTATATGAAGTTTAAAATTATTTATTTTGTACAAAACATAAATATATTTAGATCTTCTATTCAGTTCCTATTATTCTTCTCCATAGATAGAAGATTTCGAAATGATCAACTTCCTTTTTCTCCATATTATATATATATATATATATATATATATATATATATATATATATATATATATATAAATATAATTGTCATGCATGTATATATCAAAATATGGACTCTTTGTTTAGTGAAAGATTGCTATTATGTGAGTATATAAATGGCAATATATACATGAATGCTGATGAGGTGGAATAGCTGGAATCATTTTGGTTGCGACATTAATGAAAGTGTAATTCGAGAAAAAGGTAACTTTATTATGCGACCCTGCTTCAGCAAAATGTTATTGTACTTCAAATTTCAGATATATCTAGCAATCTGGATTTTATGTTATATTTGTTTATTATTTCAGCTGATGCAATGGTGTCAAACTTATTACTACATCCATTATAACTAATATCTGATTTAAATCATATTTTAGGGAATTGACTATTTGAAGTATGATAATTGTGAAAATAATGGGATAAAAGCCACAGACAGTTATTTATGGCCTTTAAATGCAAGCAAGTATCTACATGCTTAAAATTTTATAAAAACCAGGAATGTTCACAATTTCATTTAATTTCATACATTTTGTAAAACAGGTATCCACCAATGAGTGAAGCTTTATTAAAAACTGGAAGGCCAATCTTCTTCTCTATGTGTGAATGGTGAGTTAAAATATTGGTGATGATCTCATAGAGAAAGAAAGAAAAATTTTGCTCTAATTTCCCTCTAATTAAGTTGATAGAAACTGCATTATTGATTTATGATTAATCGATTTCTCAAGCATAGGGGATGGCAAGACCCAGTAACTTGGGCCTGAACTGTGAGAAATAGTTAGAGAACAACAGGAGATATTGAGGATAACTCGAGCAGGTGAGAAGCAATGTATTTCAGTTCATATTTTACTGATCAACAATTTGACAGAGATAAACATGATAACTGAGCAAATTAAAGAAATATCAACTCTCAATGATTTATTTATTTATTTATTTTCATTTTACTCCCTCGCAGCATGACTACCATAGCAGATGCAAATGACCAATGAGTATCTTATGCTGGACCCGGAGGATGGAATGGTAATTAAATAATTAATTAGCCTCATCACTAATGAGTGTGTTTGGCAAGGCTTTGAAACTAACTTCTAACTTATTTGGTTAGCTTAAAAGCACATTTGACCAAATTAAAACGTTTGTAAGGGAATTTATTTTTGCAACATTTTGGTAGCGTTTTTTTTTACATGTGGCTTATAAGCTCCTATCTTTTTTTTTTTCATTTTTATCCTAATTATCTTATTATAATTTTATATATATATTTTCACATCATTTTATACTATACTTGTCAACTAGCTTAAAAACTACTTCTATTAAATACTTATAATTTATAATTAGCTAGTCTATTAACTTCTAGTTAATCTTTCAAGCTTTTAGTATTAGTTTTGTCAAACACATCCAAATTATTATCATGTATGCTATTAAACTTCAGAACATTGCTATTACAGAAAACTCCAATTTATTTTAGTTCCTGACATATGTCATTGCTCTTTGGATATTAGATCCTGACATGACCATAGAAGAATATCGTGCCCATTTCAGGACAATGTAATCTTCTGCTTATAACAACTATTTTCTTGTGTATAAATAGGCTCCTTTATTGGTTGGTTGTGATATTCGAGCAATGGATAATACCACATATGATCTGATAAGCAACCGAGAAGTGATTGCAGTAAACCAAGGCATGAACCAATATAAAAACTCTTCACTTTTTTTAAATGACAAAAGCATTGATTTCTTTAAGGAACTTATAAGTTACAATCTTCCCATTGGTATTGCATGCAGATAAAGAAGGAGTTCAAGGAAAGAAAGTGAAAAGTAATAACGATTTGGAGGTAATTAATTTCCTAGGTTTTCCCTTTTCTGTGTTTTTTCTAGTAAAACTGTGTGGAAGGTTCTCACTATCTTCTCTCATAATACCGTGCTCTGCTTTCATATGTCACTACAAAACTCTGACAAGCTAGGAAACAATTTTGAAGGGCAGATATCTCATCTCATCTAATTAATCTATTTACTTAAAAATTAATCTAGGTGATACATTCATTTGGCTGTCATAGAATCAATAGAAGTAAAGGAGACCAAAGCTTCAATAATGTAGTAAAGGATAAACATGGCACTCAGAATATGGAAGCTTCAGGTCTGTTTCTATTGAATATTGTCTCATGTCTGTATATAGTTTACATGCCACAGATCCCTAGTATGTTTATTACAATGACCCCATGTCTATAATTTGAAAATTGATATCAAGGCTTAAAGCAATTCCTGAAATTCAGAACCCTCTTTCTCCTCTACAAGATCATAAACAACATTAGAGTTAGATTTCTGCACTCATTCTATAGTAGTTAGTGTCTTCGATCTCTCTCAGGTCTCCTCTCTCTCTCTCTCTCTCTCTTACTCACTTTCTCTACTTTCTAAATGTGAGATCAGTAAAACATCATCACTTTAGTTCAAAAAATCAGCACGCTCATGAATTTGGTCATAAATTATAAAAAAATTAAATTAGTCACTAATTTTGACAATTGATGGTCAATTTGGTATTTAAAATTGACATCATCAATCAATTTAGTTTCAAACATGCATTCTGATAAATAAATGACTTAATTACATTTTTTGTCTCGTATTTTCTTTTCTCAAATGTTGTCTCTATATATTTTTTAGTGAATTTGGTTTTTTATTTTTTTAATTATGCAATTTTTATCGTGGAGTATTAGAAGACTAATACGAGGATGTAACATTACTTGTTCTAATGTTATTCAACCTACTCATTTGTGATAAATATTTATGAAACTCTACATAAGATGGAAAGGAGTGCCAGAATGGATGATGCAGATTTCGGGTCATCCCCAGCATGGAAGTCTAATAATGTAAAGGTAAGAAATTATAAGGCAGAGGTAAGTGATTCTATATTGAGAAGCAATCTTTCATGACTAGTTTTTATATACATATTTTGTTCATCTTGTGCTTTTTCAGTCATGGATATGGATGCAGCAAGCGATGCATACTGAATTGAATGACAACAGCTGTTTCCGAAAGAAATGGGTATGTAATCTTATGATCTCTACCAACATGTATATTATATAATTATCAGTTCAATTGGCAACAATAAGTAGGTTTGTTGTGATCACCATGCAGATGCCATGGAAGCAGCTCATACCACTGAAAAGTGTCTCAATAAAATAAAGATGAAGAGAAAAGCAGATCAGAGGTGCATGCAGCAATATCAGTTATAGTGGCATGTGGTTAGGTCTTCGATCCCCAGGTCCGTGCGTATAGAAAAATCTATGTTAGAAGAGTTTAGTCTCTTAAATGAATCTAAATTCTTTGAAGGATAAGTCTTGACTCCCATTTGGGATATCCTAACTTCACCCAAATAAAGAAGAAGAATGACTCTGAACGTGTTTTTCATATTGCAAGTGACAAAGTACAGGCTTGATGAGAAGTTTAATGAGCATGCTTTCTCAGTAGTCCAACAGGGAATTCTTGATAAAATCATTTGTAGGGGATGTGAATGTATTCATATATTTACTGTTAACAGAAAGGATTGGAACATTATTGTTTCTGCCACTTCATTTGTTGCTTTCATACAAACATGATGATGGGAGGCATGCATTATGTTCTAGTTGGATGTTGCACTTAATTTTCTCAAAATTCCATTTTAACAATGACTATAAGGCTATGAAGCGGGAAATAAAAATTTTAGGAGAACATCAAATTAAATGAGCCTTGTATCTATTTAAAGCACTCTTCTTGTTGTTTTTTTCTATTTTTATTTCAATGTGTTCATACGATTGATATAATTTCTTAGTTGATGAAAAGCTGCTTTAACTCAAAGTTAATGTTCTATAGGTTTGAGAAATCTCACTAGTCATTTCTGTCCTATTTCAGCAATTTGAAGTCTGTTTTTGATGGTGAGACAAATAAATTCTGAGTTTCAACTGTTCCCGGTGCTCATGTTGGTTTCATTAGAAAGACTGTAGAATGTAACCAATTCCTGGGCCATCCAATGTCACAGTCAAATTGGAAGAACATGATATACAAGTGAAAGGTCCTTTGGGAGAAGTTGCATTAAGTTATCCTCGAGAAGTGTTGGTTGAGAGGGAAGAGTCAGGGACTCTAAGGGTTAAAAAGGCAGTTGAAACCAGAAGGGCCAATCAAATGCATTGGGCTTTTTAGGTACTTTATTTTACTGACCTCTTTTTTTAAAATAGGATTTGGGAGTATTACATTTCCATTTTGTCTCAATACATGATGATTGCCTTTGAACCTATTTCTCATTATTTCATAACTATTTCTTAACACACTGAAAAGAAATTCGAAGAAAACCTTTATTTGATTATATAGGAAATAGGAGATGTGGCCAATGCCTGGCATATTGCGGCAATGTTTGTGGATAAATTTTGTTGTAAATTTATAACCTATCATTCATTTTTTGTTGTTGCTTTCTAATTAACCAATGCAATAATTTATTTGAGCTAGATGTTGGTGGTTATTACTTATTATTGTGTTAATTACTTGAGACAAGACTGCAGGAAAGTAGTATTACAGAATGGACGAGGTTGTCAATTAGGCGATGTTCTTGAGAGATAAGACATGAACATGGTAGTATGTGATATGTTCTATTATTTTTGTGAATTCATGGGAGAACCATGTTCTATTCTTTTTCTGTGGTTGTAGCACTCTTGTTTGTTTTTTACTTTTAATGTCTTAAACATTTTGTTGATGAAATCCTCGAGTTATCATGTTTTATTCTTGTCAACTTCACTGCTATGGTTACATTTTCTTGTCTTGGATTTATGAAATATTTCGAGGGAGAGCTCTAGTGCTTTGGTAAGGTTTCCACCTTGGCTGTGATACATGATATTGAAATATGTTTTTGCTAATTATTATTATTATTTCAACATTTATGAAACTTGTGAAGTGAAATAAATGACAGAATACATTGTGTTATAGTCAAATTTATTATTTTAAATTTTAAAAAAAATCCTTTTTTAAAAAAACATTCTAACTTAGAATCATCAATTTTAATTTAAAAAACATTCTAAGATATTTTTGAAAAAACCATCTTAAAATCTTTAATTTATTTAATTTTTAAAAAAAAAACTTATTAAATTATGGGGGACCCATGACCTCTCACCTAAGAAAAAAAAATTGAAAACACTTTTTTCTTTGATTTTACCCATTGAAAAATCTTAGCATCACACTCTCAAATACATTTTTCTAAATACACTATCTACTATCAACTATAATCTATTTAAAATTACAAAATTGTGTATCTCCCTTGTTATTTAAGAAGTCTTAAGTGGTGTTTCACTCATAGCTTTTAGTTTTTAATAAATTAGTATATCACATTTTGCATCGGGGTGAGACTAATCCAATTCTATGTATCGAGGCTGTTACTCCCAAACACAGGATTGATCCTGATATCTCTTATGTGTCTTAGGCGAAATAATAAAATAAGGCCACTATATATAAGTGTTTTAAAATATAAAAATGAAGTAGGACATATATTTTTTTTAAAATTATGTTTTATTAATTCAGTGAATAACATAATTTTAACAATTTTAAATAAGATAAATTGTATTTTTTTCATTCAATTTACTCCTATATTATTATCTGTGATTGACAAAATATCATTTTCTAATATTAAATTTACATGCATATGTTTATGTTTATTCATATACTTACTTTTAATTTTTAACTAATATTTTAGTTTGTGTGTTACAGAAGATAAATCATTATTTTATATAATTATTATTATAATTCATAATAAATTATATTTTTAAATTATATTATCATTAAATTAATAATAAATAATTTTTTAAATATATAAGTTATATTTTAAATTTACTATAAATAATTTAAACTGTAATATACTGTTATTTTCAAAACAAATAGGTGATTAAGAAACTTAAGTATATAAAAAAAACAAATAAAGAGTAGTTTGAGATTATCGATTGAATTTTTTTTTCTAATTGCAGAGAGTGTATGTAAAATGCAATTGCTAAAGATAGGAAAGATAGTGTTGCAAATTTCTAGCTAAGAGTTGATAGCAACAGGCCCAAGAGATCTATTAAGAAGCCAGCCCACTACCAGGATTACGTTTGAACTCGTGTGGGCACCCCTTGCTGATTTGATTTTTATATTTTGTTAAAGGAATTAGTTATTAGAAAGGAATCAATTCTGTTATTCTCTTTTCCTCAAGATAGTTCCAGATGCTGGCCCACCTGTGGGATTTTAACTAATTCTGTTATCGTTTTCGTGTTATAAATACCAGATCATGAATAAAATTCAGCAAGGAGAATTACCTTAGTTTAATTGTAGCTATTAGAGTAGGAACTCGTATCAATCTGGTCCGACCTGCCCTGTTTCCTCTGCTCTTCCACCCATGCCTGAACATACCACCCGTCAAACCTCCCTCGAACGCCTGGAAGAGGCTGTGGCTAAACTGACTCAACACCAGGCCACCATTGCTCAGGACCATCACACACTCACCCAGACCAACCTCGATCTCAGCCTCAAAATCGATTCCTTTCTCGATCGCCTTGCTGCATTCACCACCAACCCCCCTTCTCCCAAACCACCTCCCTCCCCACCTCTAATATCCAGCTTCCGGCCACACATGAAACTTGAGGTCCCGCGGTTTGACGGCTAGGACCCCCTCGGCTGGATCTTCAAAATCCAGCAGTTCTTTGATTACCAGGGTATCAGCGACGCCGAACGCCTCACGGTGGCTTCTTTTTATATGGAGGGCCCCGCTTTATGCTGGTACCAGTGGATGTCAAGAAACGGATTCTTGACCTCACGGCAAGCTATGTTGCAGGCGTTAGAGTCCAGGTTCGCCCCCTCTTACTACGATGACCTGTACGGCGCCCTTTTCAAACTCCAACAACGCAATTCCGTCAATGAGTATCTGTCGGAGTTCGAACGGCTTGCCAATCGAGGTCCGGTGGTGGGGAGTGGGGATCAACCAGGAGGGTGGGGGAATAGGAAGAAGGAGGTATTGGGCCAATGTGGAAGAGGGCAGCAATGGCATGAGTCTGTAACATACGTTTCACCTGCTGGGCTGAGGCAGAGGGGGGTGTGAGAGGTACATCTGTGACTAAGTGGACTGGAAGACCCAAATGAAGGAAGTCCATGGATAATGCGTTATAATCAGTCGTAACCGGGCCCAATTCCTGAAGCCACTGGACCCCAAGAACTATATCCGCTCCGCTTAATTGCAACCCGAATAGGTCAGGGTGAAAGGAGTGACCCTGAATGGCGATGGGAACCCTAGGGTAGCGGCAGGTACAATGGAGAACCCCACCGTCCCCTACCATTACTGGGAGCGGAGAAATCGGGGTGGAGGGAAGGCCGAGGAAACGCGCGACGCGCAGCTGCACGAAATTGTGCGTGCTGCCGCCATCCACGAGGATTGTGAGTCGGTGGCCGCACACAGTCCCAAAAATGCGAAACGTCTCGGGTGCAGGCATACCCGCGAGTGCGTTCAGGCTAAGGTGTAGGGGTGGTTCGTCGGTGGAGGGAAAAATTGATGGGTCAGGGGAAATGGGTGAGTCTGGCATGGTGGGAGAGAGAGGTGGGGGGTTATCCTCGTCGGCTATGAGTAGGTGGATCCGTGGGTGGCAACGATGGCCGGGGGACCACTTATCATCACAGTAGTAACAGAGTCCCTTATCGCGTTTAAGCGCAAGTTCCTCGGGGGAAAGGCGGCGCAGGGACGGTTTGGGATGGTGAGGTGTGGAGGGTGAGTTAGGGTTGTGTGGCGGGAGCTGAGGGGAGGGTTGGGGACGAGGGTGGATCGAGGAGGGTGATGGAGAAGGACCGGTGTAGCGCGGACCGCGGCGGCGAAGCTCGTTGAGCTTTTCTTCCTGCAGTTTGGCCAAGGCCATGGCCTGCGTTAAGCACACGGGTTGGAACGCCTGTACCTCCCGACGGAGGTCCGGAGAAAGCCCCGAGATGAAGCAGCTCATCAGAAGCGGGGGCGCGAGACCGACCACACGATTGGCAAGCCGTTCGAACTCCGACAGATACTCATTGACGGAATTGCGTTGTTGGAGTTTGAAAAGGGCGCCGTACGGGTCGTCGTAGTAAGAGGGGGCGAACCTGGACTCTAACGCCTGCAACATAGCTTGCCATGAGGTCAAGAATCCGTTTCTTGACATCCACTGGTACCAGCATAAAGCGGGGCCCTCCATATAAAAAGAAGCCACCGTGAGGCGTTCGGCGTCGCTAATACCCTGGTAATCAAAGAACTGCTGGATTTTGAAGATCCAGCCGAGGGGGTCCTGGCCGTCAAACCGCGGGACCTCAAGTTTCATGTGTGGCCGGAAGCTGGATATTGGAGGTGGGGAGGGAGGTGGTTTGGGAGAAGGGGGGTTGGTGGTGAATGCAGCAAGGCGATCGAGAAGGGAATCGATTTTGAGGCTGAGATCGAGGTTGGTCTGGGTGAGTGTGTGATGGTCCTGAGCAATGGTGGCCTGGTGTTGAGTCAGTTTAGCCACAGCCTCTTCCAGGCGTTCGAGGGAGGTTTGACGGGTGGTATGTTCAGGCATGGGTGGAAGAGCAGAGGAAACAGGGCAGGTCGGACCAGATTGATACGAGTTCCTACTCTAATAGCTACAATTAAACTAAGGTAATTCTCCTTGCTGAATTTTATTCATGATCTGGTATTTATAACACGAAAACGATAACAGAATTAGTTAAAATCCCACAGGTGGGCCAGCATCTGGAACTATCTTGAGGAAAAGAGAATAATAGAATTGATTCCTTTCTAATAACTAATTCCTTTAACAAAATATAAAAATCAAATCAGCAAGGGGTGCCCACACGAGTTCAAACGTAATCCTGGTAGTGGGCTGGCTTCTTAATAGATCTCTTGGGCCTGTTGCTATCAGAGTGAGGAGAGTGAAAGTTTTATTATTCAAGTTAGGAAATTCAATTTATAATAGAGAAGTTGACTTCTTTATAATTTTGAGTTTTAATTTGTATTTTTTATTTTACTTTATTAGTAAAATAAACACTTTAAGTCTATACATTATATGTCCTACATTATATGTCCTACTATTGATGGTAGAATGAAATAAAAAATTATTTAACATAAATTTATAAAGTTAACATATTAGAAAAAGATAACAACTAAGATATTATTACTTTATAAACACGTGTTATATTTTAATTTAGATGTAAAAAAGAAATTTGTTAAAAAAGATCACCTCTTGCTATTTACACCATTAGTTTTCCTAAGTACACCCTTCTACCTCTCAATTACCCATTACACTCTTTTTCTTGAAGAAGTACATCCTTTTTGTTTTTCAAAAATGTATTTTCAAAATTACATATATCTATTTCAAAATAATATTTTTGGAACTATGATTCATAGTTCCAGAGATATACTTTCGGAATAAGTATATATTTTCAACAAAATATCATTTAAGAATTAAGATGACTAAAGAGAAATAAAGAAAAGATAATAAGTGTTTATTTTACACTCATGTTTGTTAATCTTATTTTCATTCTATTATAAATGTTTTTTAAATCTTATCTAAAATATTATTTTCATCTTATTTTTATTATTCTTAAAATCCTAACTTTAAACTATTTTCATCATATATTCATTATATAATACTGTATTTTCATCATTATTATACAATAATTTATGTTTTCCTTCATGTGACATTACTTTTTAAGGTATTTTCATCACTAACTTCACATGGTGTTTAATACATGAAGTTAGTGATGAATTTACCTTGAAACACATTGTCACATGAAGAAAAATGCAAAATATTATATAATAATAATAATAAAAATACAATATTTTATAATGAATATATGGTGAATATAGTTTAAAATTAGGGTTTAAGATTTAAAAAATAATAAAGATAAGATAAAAATAAGATTTTAGATAGAATTTAAAGAACACTAATAATAGGATGAAAATAATACTGATAAACATAGGTATAAAATTAGTGTTTATCATCTTTTTTATTTTTCGTCAGTCATCTTAATTCTTAAGTGATATTTTATTAAAAAACGCATCTATTCCAAAAGTATATTTCCAGAACTATGAATCATAGTTCCAGATTTTCGAAAAGGAAAAATAGTATATTTCTTTAAGAAAAGAGATATAATGGATAATTGAGAGGTAGAAAGAAATACAATGGTGTACTTAGAAAATGGAGGTATAAATAGTAATATTTTTATCTATAACTATTATAAAAAGAAATAACTTGATGTCATCTTTTTTTTTAACATTTTTATCCTTAATTATTTTAATCACTACATCTTATTTTAGCTTTCAACAATAGTTACATCTTTTAAAATAAGTTACACTCAACTACACGTATAAGTAACTTTTAAGTCATAGAGTGCTTTTTTTGCCCTAGTAAATATAATACAAAACAATATTAAAAAATTACCATAGAACTATATAAAAAAAAGTTTATTTCTGGACCCACCGAGTCATGGGCCAGGGCGGTCCACCCCCCTTCCCACCCCAGGGCCGGCCCAGCAAAAACATTTAAAATCAATAACATCACAGCAAGACCATATCTTTATTATGTGAGCTATTTATTTATTTATTAAATAGAATTTAATTTTCACTCCATGAAAGGGATAGGAAAAAAATCACATTCATAAAGAGCTTATGCTTATTTGGATTCACGATACAATCACTTTTAGAGGTTCAAAGTTATTCTTGTCCCAGATACTCATTTAACTGAGTTTTTCTCCAACATCTCTTCATCACAGTTGCATGGAAGAGTCAAGAGTGAAATCTGGTACCTCCTCAATATCATAAGATGAAGAAACACATTCAAGATAGCCTACCCTGCCATAATTCCAATAGCTGCCATAACAAGAAACCAAGCAAAACAGCTTGTCCGCCCACGCTCTACAAAGAGGTATCTAAAGGGTGAGTTTTCTTAAACTTAATTTTTTTCTTTCAATAACAGCTGTTCTGAAGTAACACCAAATAAGTGCTTGCTAAAATTCTTATAAAAATTTGAGGATCAAAATTGTTTAGATAGCACAAAATTACAAAATAATAGTTTGCAACTGAAAAAGTACCATAAAGAGATTTTACCTTTATTCATCAAAAGAATCCTATTTTACAATTAGCATGTTTGTGATGCAATGCAACAATGCCTCACTGAACGGTACGTTATATTTTGTCCCAAACAATTTAAAATTTTAGAAAATAAATTAAAATAAAAAATTCAATAATAAAATGAATTTATATATTTGATTAAGGAAGTAATATTAATTTTTGGTTTGACCCAAAGGATATATAAATTTCATTTACTCACTTTCAAGAATTAAGGTTTAGATATCCTAAAAAAAAAAGGTTTAGATGGTCAATTAAAGAATGGTGGTTGGAAATAACTGTGTGGCCTCAGGTCTTTAACGTCTGGGCATTTGCCTTCTTTTTTCTATGGAGATTGAGGCCCAAAAGTCACAATTAAAGAAACATCCAGAGCAAAACAACAATTAAAGAAAAATATACGGAAAATTTTAAGAGATTAATACATCAAAATAGAAAAATACCAAAAGAAACTTCAGACATAAATTTATATAACATTTTCTATAATTTCTCTCTCTCTCTCTCTCTCTCTCTCTCAGTATATCATGCCAATAATTTTATTTTATTGTTTTTTTTTTCTCTCTTCTTATTTCTCTATTATAAAAAATTATATAAATCGTGGATTATCCGACAACCTTCCCCTCAGCAACAAAAAAAAACAAGGATGCCATGATGATATCCCGATTTCGCTAATCAAGTTATCACTTATCACTGTGATGATCGACTTGGATGTTCAACGGTGTTGTAAAGAAAAATCCTGCACCAATATTGGTCTCAATAATAAGGGGAAACTGTTACACAGCCCACTAGTCATGACTCCCTGTAAATAGTTAAGATCTTTAGATTAAGTAAGAGTCAACGCGCACCCAATTTTGAGGTGTATATGTGGAAATAAGAGAGGTGAAAAAAATAAAGGAACACAGAAAAAATAGTTAATGTGACAACAAAAAATAAAGAGAGAGATATAGAAAAAAATGAAGTGGAAGTGAGATTGAAAAGAGAACAGATGTATGTTTAACTTTTTCTTTCAAGTATGCATGTTAATTTTCATTTTTATGTGTCCTTACTTCTTACTTTTTAAGAATTGCTAGTGACTAACTTAACATCAAAATATTTTAAATAAACATGCATTGAATCACAAACACTGTGGAGCCTTGATGATGTTAAACTAATAATAGACTACCCATGAATGGTCCTCAAAACCATATTTCTTTATTCATATCAAGACTTATGTAGATATAGATTGGGAGAACTGTGTTGACACAAAAAAGTTTACAGCTAGGCAGTTTGTTTTCTTGGGAAATACATTGATTTCATAAAAATTCAGGAAACAAAGCGTGGTATCAAAATCTTTACCCAAGTCTAAGCATCGACCCTTAATCGAAAAAAAGAAAATAAAATATCGACCCTTAGCCGGGACGTTACTAACAAAATTGTTTGTCTTGGTGCATTAGACTTTGATATTTTAGCCAGACCAGTCTTAATAAATCTTCTATGATAATCAGTTTGCCATCTAATCACTCCTTTAATGAGGAGTCCAACTTGAAATTAACCTCCACTTATATATAGGAAAAGGTCACTGCTGTCTCTATAACTACCAAACTACTATATGAAAGTTAAGGCGTGAATGTGAATGAATCATGGGAGGTAGTTGATTTATTTTACAGTTCTATTTTCTTCCTTTATATATATTTGTTTAAAAATGATCTAAATTTGACTTATTTTGAAGTCCTTAATGTCTAAGAAGAAAAATTCTATATATCTTTTTATTACTTCGAGAAGTTATACCCCTAATAATGAAGTGCTTGTTTGGCTTTATATTGAATTATCAGGAGTCGTGTTAAAATATTAGCTAACATTATTTTAAGTAATTCTTCACATATTCAATTTTAAGTTGAGATATTAATTTTTAAGTTCTGGCTATATATTATTTCGATTTATGTCCCAGAGAATCTTTTTATTAATGACCAAAGATAAAAAAAAATATTAAAAAATTTAGATTAAGCACAAGGAGTACTCAAACTAAGGCAAGAGAATCTTCACATGCCACCTGTGAGCTTCCTTACAAACCATTAGATTTGCTAGATGCAGGGGGTACGGGGGGTACGGGTGTTGATTCTTTAATGTCTAGATTCCTAGTAAAAGAGAGAGGGAGGGAGATTGCATATAGGGTGAGTGTGGTTGTGAGGAGAGAATGGAAGATAATAGGTGAGAAGAGAAAATAAGAAAAATAGGTAAGAAATTGGATGAAAAGAGAAGTGGTTTGATAAAAGAGAAATGGAGTGGAATCGAGAAGAATTATTTAAATTAAAGTGGTTTGTTAAGTAAGAAAAAGAGTATTATTACTAAAAATAATATTATGTCCTTATACTTTATATTTACTAATTTTATGATTTGCTTTTCTTTTCATCAACAAAGGAAGTTTGAACCATTAAAGAAAGTGTGTTGATTTTTTCATCAATAGCATTCTCCCTTGGCTTATCTAATGAATTCTGGGGTGGGCATTTGTCCTTTTTCTTGTTTACTATCATAAATAAATAAATAACTTATATCTCGAATCACCTTCCAATTTTTTTTCTTTTCTGAATATTTATGGGATTCATTCATTGTGCAGCTGTTTTTTCTAACCACCGTGCTGTGACTGAGACAAAATAAATGTTGACCAGCAAACCCAGTGCAGTGAAGAACAGATAAAGAAAGAGAGAGGGGGCGATGGAGCGAACAAGAAAGGGGTACTTCAGTAAAATGTCACAATTTCATTGCTCATCCTCGCATAGCAGAGAGGAAGTTCAAAGATGTGGGTCTCATGATTTTTTTTAAAAATTTCATGCTCTTCTGCGCATCCAAATCACACATTTTCCGAAATCATTATGCTTCTTCGCCCCCTCTTCCCTCTTCTGTGGTACCAAACTGGCCCATAAGGATTCCAACAACCAATTAGTCAATATGAATATGAGAGTTAGTGATATTTTAGGATTATACAACCTACAACATATGATTCTGTGTGCTTTTACAGGTCTCCTTTTGATCATATGAGAGATAGAACGATTATCTTCTTCTTAGAGATGAGGTATTTATCTTCTAGCAAGTAGGTATACAGGAGGTTTGAGTTGAAATTGAAAGTTATTATTGATGTTCTTAGAGATCATCTTGGGCATTCGTATTACTCTAACTATGGTGACTGGATTTGGGTTGAGTTAGGACTAGTTCATTCAACTCTATAGCTCATGATACTGAGGCAGTGACCCACAGATGTAAAATATTTTATATTGAATTTTACTATTGAATTATTTTTAAAACAAAAACATCCAATCATTAAAGATATTATTTTGAAACTAATTTTTTTCAAAAATAATTTTTGTCAAAATTAATTTTATTAATATTGATTCAAGCATACATAAAATAATATATATATATAGAGGATGAATTTGGTTGAGAAAAAATATGATGAAAAGAAAGATAAAATCTTAAAAATATTTCTTTGTTTTATTTTTCATTGTACCGAATCAATGCTTAATGACCACGTTATCCCTTCTACAACAGAAACCCTCGTTTATGTGATTTCATGATTGTCTTCCTCTTCACCGTCAGTCTAGCACCTCTGCCATTTACAACTTTGTACTCCTCCTCCACATAAAAGACGTGCAACAACTCTAGTACTCAACTGCAAAACAATCAATTGGTTTCTCAACCTGTCTCCGTATTCTTTAAAAACAACCCATTCTACTAGATTTGGTAATACATGATATTAATTTCTTCAATCTCTAATGATATAGCTGCCTTAATATTGCCATTGCCCATTGGGTTATCAACTTTTGTTTCAATGCATGACAGTTATACACGGATGTATAAAGTATAAATTAAACAATTTAATTCTGGTGGCTAATAACTGCATGTTTTATATCCACCAAAACACAAAATGCTGCTAATCAATAAAACATAATTGGTGAGAACTGAGAAGGACAGGATAGAAACTATAATTATAACCCATTTTGTTTTTCTTAATAATAAAATAAACCTTATTTTTATTTAATTATATTCTACGTTGACCTTTAAATATCAAAACGAAACTTAAGAGAGGAATGAAATGTGACAGCTCAAGACGGGAGTTTCACGTGGGCGGCATTGCGTAGGTGATATAGCATTAAAGAGAAAGTGTACGGACGGGCCCAAAACCACGTGAAGGGGGCGTGGAGTTGGAAGGAAGAGTGTGAAGAAGCAGTTTCCACGGTTTCCCCTTCGGCTTTGGCATCTCCCTTTGGTCGGACAAATTATCACCATTCACTGCCTTTCAAACCCACACAAATCACAACTTTTTCCTCTCTTTTTTCCTTTTAAGTTGACTGATGATGTGATAACTTTTTTCATTTACATGAAGTAGTTTGTTCGTGTGATGTTAAATTCAATTATTTTAAGTAAAATCTTGAATTTAGAATTTATAAATGAAAAAATATGATTAAAATGATCAATTAAAATTTTTGACAAAAATAAATTATTAGCAAAATTAATAAATGCTCAATATTAATAATAGGATAAAAAAATCTTTATCATATGAAAAAATTTATATTTTAAAATAAATCATTCTCACACTTTCAATGTTTCTTAAGAATCATCAAACATTTTCTACTTTTTTTATGTTTGCATCAACATCTCTTATATGGTATAATGTTTTAAGAACAATTAAGAGGATTATTATAATGTATAAGAGATATTGATATAATATTTTTTAAATAATTAAAGAGTTAGTACAAAGTTAAAAATTGAAGAGGTATCAATGTAATTTATTTTATATTTTTTTATATAAGAAAGATAAAGAGAAAAGTATAATAATGTGATGGAGAAGATAAAAATGGAAAAAAAATAAAGTGTAAATTTCAAAATTATCTTATGGTGTCTTAAAAAATATTCAATCTAATTTAGCCTTTAACAACAAAAAAAAAGTGAACAAGTATTTCTTTAAGATTATCAACGTGAGATACTTTAGCCTTTTTTTAATTTTAATATATAAATAGTCTTTAAAAAAAGAAAATATACTAATTTAGTTGTTTAAAAAATATGATTGGAAACACCTAAACGTGATTAATTAAGTTTTTCAATAAAAAATATTTATTAATAAATTCTATAAATATTATATACATATATAAGTAGCTGACATGAAAAAATTGCAATAATCTAATAGTTATTGAAAATATTAACCCAAATATATGAAAAATTAGAATGTCTCATATTTGTGATTTTAAATAATTATTTGAGATTTTTAAAAACTAATTAGTTGAGATAGAAAGAGTGTACTTGAGTAAAGTTTAAATTGAAATTCACCTCAATTTTGGCAAAAATTTCACCGTTATCTTATTCGTCTGAGCCGCTCACAAGTCGAACCATCGATCTGATATCAGTTGTTGGGGAAATTAAGGGGAGTAAATACCGGAAAGATTTACACCAATGAGTCATGAACAATCACATAAGGAGACTTGACACCACATTTTAACCCAAAACCTTAAGGCTCAAGTTTATGGGTCTTTTTCTCACTTATATGGTGTTCAACTTTTTCACTTATACTCATTGTGAAACTTCACCTCACGCTTGTACTCTAACAGAGCGGTGTCGCCCGCCACTATCATCTTTGAGCCTTGTCTGTCGATAGCGCAATCAGTGTAGCTGCTATGAAACCCACGAAGACAACACAAATGGCAGCGATCTCAACATGAACGAGACAGAGGGCCGCGTGGAGAAAGAGAGTCCTAGGAGAGATAGAGGTGTCGAGAGAGACAACAACATTAATAATTTAATTAACTTTTCAGTTTTCAGCTATTAATTAATTTTTTAATCTTTAATTAACTTCTTAATTTCTAACTAACTTTTCATTTAGTTTTTCAAATATAGCCATAATGTCAAATTTAATTTGAATTTGCTTAAATAATTAAAATAAAACAGTAGTAGAATGGTCATTGTCTTTTTGTTTGTTTCAATATATAAGAGTGAAAAATTGACTTTTTTTTTCCTAGTAAATTCTTCATATCCTATGTGCCAATAAAAAAATCAACTCCTAAGAATTTGTTTTTTTTCCTTAACCATTTATTTAACAGGATAAATTGATCTAACTAATTTAGAATTTGATAAAAAAAAATTAAATAAAATATAATAAAAAAATATTTTTACTAATAATTAAACTCAAATGTTATCTAAACAATTTAATTTTAACTATCACTTGATTCCTGTGCTACGAGTTTACTCCGAATGATTTTTTTAAGGTTTATTCTTGGTGAATAATGATTTAATTAGTATATTCTTCGTAAGAGAGTGAACTTCACGTACTGGAAATAAGAAAGCCAAGTGAATGTTGGCGATAGGTTTCAGTTTTGCCCCGCAGGGTTATTAATCCACAGATTACTCATAAATTAGGCAGTATAGATATTGACAGTTAGGAAAGGAATGTGATGGTATGGGAGTTACTTTTGATTAAATTATATGAGACACCCAGCTTTGGTTCCCTAACTGTCACTCACCTTATTTTATGATAGAGATATATTGATTCTATCAAACTGCTCAACAAAACACTTATTCCTGTAATAATATTGTGAAGTATTAACTTATAAGCTAAATTACATATTTTATCATCTAATTGTTATTATTTCATAAATTTTATCATTTATATTTTTTTAAATATTTTACTTTCATTTTTTAATAATTTTTATTTATTTTTATCGATCCTTTACATGGATAATAAAGTGATGACAAATCTTCTCATATTGATGTTATTTTGTCATTATTCTTTTAAAAATGACATTGTATGTTATTAATATAATGATAAAATGTGTAATTTTTTTAAAATATGATAATAAAATGTGTAAAATAAAACTTAGGTGGTAAATACGCAAAAAATACTTAAATAATAAAATTTATGAAATAATAATAATTAAATGATAAAATATACAATTAAGCCTAACTAATAATTTGTTGTCATTTTGTTCTTATTATTTTAAAAACTTCAAAAGGTAAAACCAAGATATCCTTGATATGAGTGAAAATGTGTTTAATCTTTTAAAGTAAGATTTTGAGTTCGAATATCATGAATGAAAAAATAAATATGATTAGAATGTGGGAGGGAAAATCATTAAAAGCAATTAATTAAATTCTTTGGTGAAGATTAAAAAAAGATTCATGTCATGGTTGAATTAAAAAAATATGATTAACATGAAAGATATCATTAAAGATAATTATCAATAAAATTAATGAATATTTTATAATATGATAATAAAAAACTCAAAAAATTCATGTTTTGCGTTAGTTGTAGGATGTTAGTGGATTGGACTCCACTAACCTATAACATGAAACAATGAAAAATAGTTTGGATACCCAATCATGAACACCCGTGATTGCTTGATATAAATAAAGGTACATATAAAATCTATTTTTTTAACCGGTATAAAATCTATTTATACCTTTATTTGTAAAGCATTTTTATATTATCATTCATTTTTTAATCTGTTTTTTTTCCTTTACTCTCCTCTAAAAAAAAGCCTTTGTTTGAAAGTGAGAAAAGAAAAAGAGAGAATAGAAGTCAGCAAGTGAGAAAAGAACACACGAGAAATATGTAAAAAATAAAATATAAAATAAAAATTATTTACTTGGAGAAAAATCTAAATAAAAAACATAAGTTTAACATTTTTTCTTGCACGGGAAATAACACAAGGGTATACGTGGTGAAGCATGAACAATTCATTTTTCCTCTCCGTTTTCTTTGATTCGAGATCAAAATATGTTTGGTGATCCCACTTATGTTTTTGAAATTTTTTCTTCACCTGCATCATTCCAAACAATCAATGTTCTTCAACTTTGATTTTTTTTATTTTCTTTTTCTTTTCTCCTCTATTTACACTCTATCAAACACATCATTGCTTAGTTACTAAAATAATTTAATTTTGATTCACACAAAAAATAATCAGTTAGAGGACTTGTGCATAATTTTTATTTTTCAGATCCATTTTTTCTAATGTTATTAATCGATAGTTTATTTTTACTAATATTTCCTTCCTTTTTTTTCAAAGAACAAGAAGAAGCAGCAGTTTTTTCAATGAGATTTTTTATCACGGTTGATGGATATAGTTGGGCCCGTGGAGGGTACTTTGTTGGAACTTTCTATTCCAATAATTAATGTGGACTAATATTATAAGATAATTATATTAGTTATTTATCATTAGTGGGTTTTATATTATGTGATCAAATTAAGTGAGTCGGTTAGAAAACTAGATCAGATGATATGAACTTAAATGAGCAGGTGTCAATGTTGACTCATTAGGGGATAATGAGAACCCTATTAGGTTAACACATTATAAGTATAAGAAGGTTATGGTCCCTAATATGCTGAGTCGTCACACATAGTTTCTCTTCTTCCTCCCATCTCAAAAGTTGTGAAGTTTCGATTGAGGAAGAACCATGAAGTCACTGGTCATGCTGTTAACCGGTTATCCATTGTCTCTACAACATTCCATAACAGATCCTAAGAAGATTACATAGATCAGAAATCACTTACAGATTTAGATTCCGTTGCGTTTGTTTGATCAAACATTATGGATCCAGGTATTCCTAAAACTCTTCTTGATAATCTAACATATCTGGCGGTTATTGGTGCTTTATAAGGATCCTCTAAAATTTCAATAAGTGGTATCATAGCCACTGTTATATTATTGGGATATAAAGTTATTTGATTCTAATTATACCTAGATTGCTTTGGTTATATGAACCCAATTTTTTTTGGAACAACACATATTAATTGTTGGTAAATTTAGATATTGTCATATTGGATATTTGATTTAAATTCAAGTGTATTTTATTTTTTGGCATCATTATTTGGTTTTGTGAACGGCTTCTCTTCATGGCTGCTACTGTTCATATCACTTCTGATATATATAATTGAGGAATTTTTTGCGCATTTAGTTTTTGTTTTTTATTTTTTATTGGTAAAAAAAGGAAAAAGGTTATATAAGTAAGTACATAATGAAAATGTCTAACTTGACATCAAAACTGAAAGCACTAAGGTTAGAGCTTGGTGAAGACATGCTCATGCATTTAGTTTTGATCTCACTTCCTATACACACTTTGGGCAATTCAAAGTGAGCTAACAAATGATCAATTAATGAGCTTATATCTCAACGTGTGGAAGAGGAAGAGATGTTGCAGAGAAACATATCTGAAAGTGCTCATTTAAGTTTGACCTCTAACAAAAAAAGAAAACTAAGGGTGCTCTCAGCAAAAGAAACAAAAAAAGATGTATAATTTACTTGCTACTTCTACAAGAAGTTTGGATACATGAAGAAATAGTGTCGTCCAAGGTACATTGCATGGCGTGTAAAGAAATATAAATCTCTTGCTCTTGTTTGTTTTGAAGTTAATTTAGTAGTAACAGATCCTTCCCATTTATTTACATATATAGTGATTTTTAATTAAATTGATTGACACGATATATTGTCAAAGTAATCCCTATTGTGAAAATTGATTTGATTTAAAATTATAGGTTTTTGTATAAAATTATTTATGCAAATTGTGTTTGGCCCAAAGGAAGACGCAATTTGGTCAAATAATATTTTGTACCTGGGATGATAAATGTGTGACAATTATAAGATATTTTCATGTGAATAATAGTCGGTCCAAAGAAAAACTATTATTTGATAGAATTTATTGTCAATATTTGATCATTGCGTTGAGAGTGCCAATTAAAAATTAATTTCTCTGTCCAGAGACTAGGAATTAATGTTGTGCTAGATATCTTGTATGAGTTTGTTCTACAAAATATTTGCATGTTCTGTTATATATTTTATATAACTAAATTATATGTGAAAGTTGTGTAATTTTAAGACCTCTCATTTATTATATTAAATTGTCTTGTATTTACATAGATATTTGCATGTTTTGTTTTGTCGCGTAAGTTGATTCGATTGAATTTACATAAATATTGCATGGAGTTATTCGTGTGAATTATGTTCGGCCCAAAGGAAGACACAATTTGGCAGAATAATTACATGTTTGCAATGGTAAATATGTGGTGAGTATAAATCGTGTGATTTTTCATGTGAATAATGAAATATTTAAAGACAATCATTATTTGATCGGAGTAATCATCATATAAGTTTTCCATGTGAACAATTGAGTGTCCAAAGACGACCTTTGTTTGATAGGACTTATCACCAATGTTTGATCAATGCGTTGAGAGTACCACTTGCAGTTAATCTTTTTCAATCCAAAGATTGAGGATTGATGGTGCGCTAGGTATTTTGTTTGGGTCCTAAAATTTATCATAAAGATTATTTTTGCATTGTATGTTTATTTTCTCTTCTTTAATTGTTGTTGTTACTACTACTATGGTTTAAAATACTCATATTATTTGAATCCCAAAGCTACATGTATAAATTTAGAGTGCGAAGAATGGTTACCTTCTCATTTTTGTTTGTTTTAAAATTAATTTAGTTTTGTACCAAAAGACGCTAGTGGGTGGATTTTGGTTCTACAATTCACATAAGCATGTCTATACGATGCCACCTATGTAGTCATCCACCAAGTGATAATGAAAGATTTATTTATGTGGGTGATGACATAAAGTTGCAGTTAAAGCTATAAGAACTTTTCTGTTCCTTTAAAAGACTCAATTTCATTTAAATTTGGTTGAGACATTTATTAAACCAAATTTTATTTCTAATTTGGACAAATTTAGTTATTCTTGTTCAATTAGAAATAATAAAGCTAGTCTCTTGTGATTCAATTGTTGCAAGTTATGAGTTCTTTTTATGGATATTTGAGTGTTCCTATTGCAAACAATTTTGGGTGGTACAAAACTTAAAATGAAATGAGAATTTCGTTACTTTATAACATAAGCGCTTAAGTCATAACTCTTAATAGAGAATTTGGATGCTTGTGTTATAGGAAATTCAGGATCCTTTATATTGGTTGGACCTTATAGTCTATATTGAGTATATAAAGGGAAAATAAACAAACAAAGAGGAATTCAAGTGCTGAAAGAACTAAGAATGTCTTAGAATACATATATTTGTGTTCTATTCCTTATGGATTAATTCATTGAATGAATATATTTATTTTATTATGTTCATAGATGATTCCTCTTTATTTAAATTATGAGAAGTTTTATCCTCTAGACATTTAGTCTTTCAAAGCTGAAGTTGAACTTCACTTAAAAAAATAAATAAAAAAATCAAGGTTGTCAAATCTAACCGTGGGGAATACTATGGTTGATATGACATAAGGTACAACATTTGAAGTCCCGTATGTATTTTTCTTCAATAATTGTGAAATTGTTTTACAACGTGTAATGTTAGGCAAACCTAGTATGAACAAAGTTGTAGAATGATGAAACTAGACTTGTACATATATGAGTATCAATTAAAGTAGTCACTAATAACCCCTATAGGTGTGAGTCAGGAAAATCCCAACATTAGACATATGCACATTTGGGGACGTATAGCTGAAGCAATGCCTTATAGGCTGCATGAAGGTAAGCTAGACTTAAAGGTAATTAGTTACAATTTTTTTTTTTACATTTAAAGTTCTCGCATATATAAGTTTTACAATCCCACTTTAAGATCATGTTTGAGACGTGCAAGACTCCTTGAGAAAATTGAGTTTGGAGGGGAAATAAGCATAAGGGATGTTGTCTTTAAAGAATAACCTGCTATTGACAATAGATAAGTCTTTGTACTTATTATTGTTCAAGAAACGGATATGATTATTAAATAATGATGTTACTCCTAACATTATTAAAAGACAAGACAACACTGAGATTTCTTCTCAAGCACCACCTAAAGTTCAAACTCAATAATCTCAAGAAGTGTCATTAAGAAGATTCTTTACAGAAAGGAAAAATGTAATTTGATATGATTATGTTATATTTCTTTAAAAACATAAATATGACATTAGGTTGGCTGAGAAGGTCTAATCGACTTTAGTCAAGTCATGTTGTGCTCTAACTCTTAAGTGGATTGATGTCATAAATGATGTAATAAAACCGATGGTTGAACATGACATTTGGGATATCGTTAAATTATCTGAAAGTGTGAAACCTATAAGTTGGAGATAAATATCTATAGTCAAAATGGATTCGATGGGTAATATTGAGATATATAAAGTTTGTCTTGTCACCAAAAGTTTTACAAGTAGGAAGACATTGATCACAAAGTGACTTTTTTATTTATTTATTTCTTAGAAAGACTCTCTTAGGACTATAATGACACCAAGGATCATTTTGATGATTTTTTTGCATAGATGGATGTAAACATTACGTTTCTAAATGAAAACATTGATGAAACAATTTATACGGTGCAACTAGAAAACCTTGTTTCAGATGATCCAAAGTCTATGATATGCAAACTAAAGGAATTCATTTATGCTTTTAAACAAGTCTCTTGTCTATGGTATTACAAAATTCATCAAGATTATCTCTTACGGTGTTGAGGTAAATTTGGTGATGATTGTGTATGCTAAAACTCCAGTGGGAGTAAATTTATAATTTTGGTATTATATGTTGATGACATCCTACTATCATCATATGATTTATTATTACAAAACAGTTATATTGTAATTTATCATGTATGCTCAAGTTTATTTTTTTTATTGTTTTTATTATTGACCTAAAATATTTTTTAGTAGTAGTCCTAAGGTGATATATGAGTAATCTTGGTATGCAACACTAGAAAGTAGTAAAACACATAACGTGCTAAATGAAAAGAACAAGAAACTGCATATTTTTATATCGAAAGTCTAGAAGTTTAGAGATCATTGAGTGTTCTGACTTCGATTTTTACAGAATATCTTAATAGTAATCACTCCATATAAGGATCCTCATTGAACCATATTGGTGGAGTTAATATTTTTTGCTATGAGACATCATACTAGAATTTATGACTGCTAAATTATTGTAACTAGCTTGTCTGTTGTTGCCAACATTAAGAAACCATCGGGTGTTTATTGGGACAATCTTATTAAGGATTCAACCAAGTAAAAGTTTGTTGACATAAAGTATTTGATTGTTAAATAAAGAATTCATAAAATACAAATTTGTATAGAACATATAAGGACTCATTCCATGCTAGCTGATCCACTTACTAAAGGTCTGACATTTAAAATTTTTTCATGAGCATACTGCTCATATGAGTGTAATTCCTGATAGTACCTTAGTTTAGTGGGAGTCTTGCTTATGTTCTATATTTTATGGTTTACAAATATTTTGTTGTTTGAATTTTCTGTAGAAATAAAGTTGAAATTTATCATTTCATTATAAGCTTGTTTTGTTTTCAATATTTATGTTGTTTGGATTGATCTCTATTAAGAATAAAGTTTGAACCAATTGAAAATAGACATGACTGAGATCACATTGCATGCAATTTCCATGCTGCTTATTCATATTGACCTATGTCATTGAGTGTATTGATGTGATGGTCATTGGGGTCTAGTTACATTTGTTGTAGTGACAAAAGTTGTAGTGATTCCATTATTGATACATGAGATAGAACAAGTTGTTAAGGTGGAAGTCTAAAAGTAAATCGCGTACAAATGCACGCTTAAAGATTTTTTATATAATCGTTACAATATGTAACTCAAGTGGAAGATTATTGGAGTTTTATATTTCAATGATTAATGTGGTCTACTATTATAAGACAATTATATTAACTATTTATCATTAGTGAGTTTTATTTTATGTGATCAAATTAAGTGAGTCTGCTAAATAACTAAATCAGATGATATGGACCTAAATGAACAGAGGTTAGTGTTGGCCCATTAGAGGGTAATGGAAATCCTATTAGGTTAACACACTATAAGAAGATTATGGTCTCTAATATACCGAGTTGTCACACATAATTCCTCTTGTCTCCATCTGAAGAGTTATGAATGTCCTATTGAAAAATAAAGATGTTTCGGTTGAGAAAGAATTATGAAGTCACCGATCACGCTGTTAGCCGGTTATCCGTTATCTCTAGAACATTCTGTAATAGATCTTAAGAAAAGTACATATATTAGAAATTACCTATGAATTTAGATCCAGATATTCCTAAAATCCTTCTTGATAATCTAACGTAATATATTTCTAATAATTATTAATATTTTATAAAGATCTCTTAAAAATCCAATATATTATTATTTTGATCATATACGTACCTAATAAAGTTATGTTTACATTTCCTTTTATATTTAAAAAGATGAAATGTCAGATATATTAGAGAATCCACTGTCGATGGATATTAATGTTGAATGTCATTGACAAGATAATATATAATAATATAGTGACAAATAGTAATCAATATCTTAAATATATTAGTTAAAAAATTTAAAATAAAATATTTTGTTAAGAGAAAAAATTATGTCATTTATAATTTTCTTATATTTTTTATAACTTATACAATAAATATATTTTTTTAATTTTTTAACCAATATTTTAGTTAAAAGTACTTATTAGGAAGATCCTAATATAATATATACGGAGGCAAAGTTGCAGGCAAGGATGTGGGGACATGACAGCATCTACTTCTTCAATTCAACCCGTGTGGGTGCAATTATTCAGAGTTCAGCACTTAAAGCTCTTTCATTGCTGAGTTAGTAACGATCATAGCATTCAATGTGCAATCAATACTTCTAGCATCCATCGTCATGGTCGTTGTCTGGGACCACCATCACCGCAACTCCACTTTCTTTTTCCTTATTGCTACTCACCTCCACTTGTTCCTGTTAGGTTCCTCTTTATTTTTTTACAAATCATGTTTTTATAATAAAAAAATGCCAAAATAAAAGAGGAAAAATTGCAATGGAATGATTCATAAAATTAAGAAATGAAATATATTTGTCTTTCTTTATATTATCCATTAGGATTCGTTAGAAAGAAAATAAATTACAACAAAAAATTTAGAATAAAACAGAATGTAAAAATGTGAATTTCATCATGCTTAAACAAATTTATTTGCTCAAGGAATAATTTTTAAACTATGAACCCGCGATGACGAGGAACGGAAAAGAAAGAAGAGTGTGTAGTTATGTATTTTTCTTGATAAAAAAAAAAACAGCGGAAAAGCCGCAGAGCCAGGACCAGATTGTACGGATTGGGCCATGCCTTTTCATGTGAGACAGGTAGTGGGAGCCTCCCTTCCACAGTGATTCTAGACAAACTAAGTTTTGCATTAAAAAAAAGTTTGTATTTAATATTTTAATAGTATTTTTTAAATTAATTCTCCTAACTAGTGTCATTTTAATTATTTAATATAATATTAATATTAAGATTAGTTTTATAAAATTATTATTATTTTTTATGTATTTATTAACTTTTCTTAGTATGTAAAAATAATTTAGAATGAAACTTATTTTAGAATGAAGGAAATAGTTTTTAGATTCTCAACTAATTAATCCCATGAATTATTGTAAGAAAACTGTTAGATAATCTTGAATTGCTTATAACTTGAGAGAGAATGAAAGAGATGAAAGATAACTTATTGATTTAATTGATGATGTAATGTGATTGAGAAAAAAAAAGAATTGTCAATTAAATGTTTAAAATTTTTTATTGTCAAAGTATAATTACTTCTATTAAAAATTTAGTTGAGTTAGATTATTGTCAAAGTCAAGACATATTTTAAGACTTATTCTGTTTTGAAATTTTAGGGGATCCTTATAAAATATCAATAACCATCATGAATACATTATGTTAGATTATCAAGAAGAGTTCTAGGAATACTTAAATTCATAATGATTGATCAAACAAACACAACGTGATCTGAATTCCGAGATGATTTTTGATCTTATGTACTCTTTTTGGGATCTATTACGGAATGTTATAGAGACAACATATAAGCGTAATCGGCTTAACTGGAACCTCTTTATTCCTTAATATGACCTTTGTAACTCTCCTGATAGAAAGAAGAAAAACTATATATAACACTTGGTATATTAGGGACCATAGCCTTCTTATAGTGTGTTAACCTAATAGGGTTTCCATTAACCTATTAGGGACCATAGCCTCATTTAAGTTCATATAATTTGATTTAGTTGTTTAATGAACTCACTTAATTTAATCACATAAAATAAAATCCACTAATGATAAATAGATAATATAATTGTCTTATAATATTAGCCCACATTAATCATTGAAATATAAAATTCCAACATATTCGTCTACTAATATGATGTTCATGTCAATTACGAAATTTAAATCACATTTTTATAAGATATGAGTCTGATTCTTATTAACTTAAAAATAATTGTGGTATACAAGTAGTTATATCACTTAATAGTAAAGAAAATAATTTCAATGTAACATACTAGAAAGAAAATCATTTTTACAAAACTTCGGGTCAATAAGACGGGTAGAAGGAACTGGTTGAAGACAGAGATGGATCATGGACATCATATCAGGCAGAAAGCACTTGCATTTTTCATTTTCGTAAACTAAAGTGTGAGTATCAAGATAATTTCCTAACGATTATTGAAAGAATATGAATTGAATTTGGAGAAAAAATTGTTTCTGGAAAATTCTCCTTGTGCAATATTGTGTATTAATCAATCCATCAAAAAAGATTACAAGAGTTGCTATATATACAAGCAAAGCTATGGTTAGGAAGATAACTAACTAACTAAGAAGGTAAGTCAATAACTAACTAACATAATTAGTTATTAACTAAAAGACTAAAAAGAAATACAAATGGTAGAGAAATCATCTAATCCTAATACCCCTCTCAAGGTGGGCAATGTATATCAATAAGGCCCAGCTTGCACACATTTTGCTTGAAAGGAGTAGGATACAAGGCCTTAGTAAACATATCAGCAAGTTGACATTCAGAAGGAACATGAGACAAGAGAATGAGACCTTCATGAATCTTGATTCGAATCAAATGACAATCTATTTCAATGTGTTTTGTTCTCTCATGAAAAGAGGGATTCTTTGCAAGCTGAATTGCAGATTCATTATCAGAAAAAGTGTAAAAAGGAACAAGAATGGAGAGATGAAGATCATCACAAAGATACTTTATCCAATGTAATTCACAAGCAAGAGAAGCAAGAGCTATATACTCAGCTTTAGTAGAGCTCCTAGAAACTGTTGATTGCTTCTTGTCCTTCTAAGAGATCAAGGAATTACCAAGAAAAGCACAATAACCAATGACTGACTTGCGACTAACTAGACATGTAGTCCAATCAGAATCAGAGAAAGCTTGGATCTTCAGGTCATTATTAACAGAATAAAAAAGACCTAAGCCTGGAGCACCCTTCAAATATCTCAGAATTCTTAAGGCAGCCTGTAATTGAGGAGTTCTAGGTTTGGAAACGAACTGACTGACTTGTTGCACAACAAAAGTAATGACTGATCAGGTATTGGTTAAGTAAAGAAGTCTTCCAATAAGGCTCCTGAAAGAAGTGACATCCTCTAGAAGATCTCCCTCATCAGAGTTCAATCTAATAGAAGCATTGGCAGAAGAATTGACTGGTTTGCAACTAGTAAGACCAAATTCAGAAAGTATTTCTAAGAAATACTTTCTCTGATTCAAAATCAAGCCAGTCTTAGATCGTGCAACCTCAAAGCCCAAGAAAAACTTTAAATCACCCAAATCTTTGATATGAAATTGATCATGAAGCTGCTATATGACTGCATTGATTTCAACTAGACTATTTCCAGTAAGGACAACATCATCAACATAAACTAATAATGTTGTAAAGGAAGAAGGAGTTTTCTTGACAAACAAGGAATAATCTGAAGTGCTTTGAACATAGCCAAGTAGAAGAAGGGCAAAAGTCAACTTCTGATTCCATTGCCTACTAGCTTGTTTGAGGCCATACAATATTTTTGAAGCTTACATACAAGACTAGGATTAGAAATGGGCATACCAGGGGGAGGCTTCATCTAAACCTCCTCATGAAGGTCTCCATGTAAAAAGGCATTATCCACATCAAGCTGCTGAAGAAACCAATTATTTGCAACATCAACAGATAAGAGAAATTGTATAATGGTCAATTTGGCAACTGGGGAAAAAGTTTCAAAGAAATCAACCCCTTCTGTTTGAGTGAAACCCTGAGCTACCAACCTAGCTTTATATCTTTCCAAGGTACTATCTACTTTGTACTTAACTTTGTAAACCCATCTACAACCCATAATAGGTTTGCCTGAAGGAAGTTAAACCAAAGACCAAGTGTTGTTAGCCTGAAGAGCCTGTAGTTCTGCCATCATAGCTTCTTTTCAGCAGTCAAGTTTGTTGGCCTCTTTGAAGGAATGCGGCTCAGAATGAGCAGATATAGACATGCAAAAAGAACAAATTGCAAAGGATAAGGAGTTGTAGAATGAGTAAAAGTAGAATGAGAAGAAATATTGCCACAGTGGTAATCAGACAAATAATTAGGAGGTTTCTTGAGTCTAGTAGAAAATCTTACAGGACCTACAGTGATTGGAAGTGTATCATTGTGATAAAAAGATTTGGTAGAAGAAATGGACAAAGGGTCTATTACATGATTCTGATTAGATAAATGTTGATGATAATCTTGAGTTTGAGTAGAAATATCAACATCAACAAGAGAATCAAAATTAGACAAATAAGTAGAAACACCATTGAAAGTTCCATAATCAATGTTGTCAATAGCAAAAGGAAAAACTCTCATAGAAAATCACATTTCTTGAAACAAGAAAGGAATGAGAATGAAGATTAAAGAGAAGATAACCTTTTGTACCAGCCTTGTAAACAATGAAAATGCACTTGGAAGCCCTTTTATCAAGCTTAGTTTTGCCTAAATCCAAAGTGTGGGCAAAAGCCAAGCAACCAAAAGTTCTGAGGTTTGAGAAATCAGGTTTAGAACCAAAAACAAGTTCAAAAGGAGTTTTATTATGAAGTAAAAAAGAGGATGGTATCCGGTTAATAATATAAACAACATGTCTAATAGCATAAGACCAAAAATGAATAGGGAGTTTAGATTGAAATAACAAAGCACGACCAACATTTAAAAGATGTTGGTGTTTTTTCTCAGCAATACCATTCTGCTGAGAAGTCTTAGGGCAAGAGGTCTCATGAAAGATGCCATGGGAGTTGAGAAAATCTGTTATAAAAAATTCCCTACCATTATGTGATCTTAATTTCTTCAATTTAACCGCAAACTGATTTTGAATGAAAAGTATAAAATTTGGAAGAACGGTTTTAGCCTTAGCTTTAGTCTTTAATAAATAGATCCAAGTGAATCTACTGAAGTCATCAACAACAGTTAAAAAATATCTGACCTTCAAAGGAAGGAACAGAATAGAGACCCCAAATATCAACATGAATTAAGTCAAAAGAACTTTGAACTAACAGTAGTACTAAGTGAAAAAGGCAACTTCTTTTGTTTAGCATAATGGCAAGTATCACAAGGCTTAATAGAATCAAATGAAATTTCATTGTATTGAGAACATAGTTGTTGCAAAACTTTATTTGAGGTATGGCCTAGCCTAGAATGCCATAACATGGAACTATCAGTAGCATTTAAAATAGAATTTGTAATAGAATTTTTGTCCAAAACAATACAAGAATCTCTAAAAAAAGAAAAAGACTTCAAATCACGGGAATCCTATAGATGAAAAAGACCATGGTGTTACTTAGCTACTCCAATCATTTTGAAGTTGGAGTTCTGCACAATAAGACAAAAGGATTTACAAAAAAGAACTAAGCAATCAATGGTATGAAGCATTTTAGAAATGGAAACTAAGTGAACAGAAAAATTGGGAATATACAGAACATTCTTCAAAAGCAAATCACCTAAGTGAATATCACCAGCAAAGAAAGTAGTAACAGAACTATTGTTAGGAAGTCTAACATGAATAAGTTTGATTTTCTTAAGAAAGGAAAAGGAAGATTTATTAGGACATATGTGATATGTGGCACCATTGTCAAGAATCCAGAGAGAAGGGTCAATACGTGACTGATTAACTACAAAATGTTGAATGTGATTAACAAAAGTAGAAGAATCCTTGGTTTGTTGAAGAAGAGCTATGATGACATTGTATTGGTCTTTGGACAAATGAAACTGATCTTGGGTTGAACTATCCTCTAAAGCAGCAATTTGTGAAGTTATATCAGAATCTACTTTAGCCAAACTAACAGAAGACTTGAAATTTGAAGAGCCTCCTTTACCACGATTCCTATAACTAACAGGAAATCCATGCTTGAAAAAACATGTTTAAACAGTATGGTTGGTTTTTCCACAATGAGTACAAAGCTTATTGCCTTTAGGTCCTTTACCAGAATTACTAGAAACCTTGTGATTATTGGAAAAACTTTTATTGGAAGAGGTGACATTGGTATTGTCATTGACTGAGGAAAAAGCAATAGTATCCGTAGGTGATTGTGAAGTAAAATCACCAACAAACTCTTTTTCATGCTGAAACACAAGAGAAAAAGTTTTAACCAAGGAAGGCATAGGTTCCATAAGCATGACTTGAGATCTGACAGGTGCATAGACATCATTGAGGCCACACAAAAAATGGATCACACGGTCATCTTCACGTTCTTTCTTGAGTTTGGAAATGAGCCCACAAGAACAAGGACTAGAACATGTACACAACAAGAAACATCTATACAATTCTATTTCTTTCCACAGAATCTTTAGACGAGTGTAGTACTAAAAAATGCTTGAGTTACCTTGCTTACAATTTTGGATTTGATCTTGAAGATCAGCAATGCAAAACTTATCAGAATGCGAAAATCAATCTTTGAGATCTTTCCAAATTTCAAAAGCTAAATCCAACCACATCACCAATTGTTTGATAGTAGGACTCATGGAGGAGTGAGCCATGACATCACCATGCGATTGCAATGTCGCCAAGCTTCATGCATTGGATCTATCGGTGGAGGACAAGGAAGTGTGCCAAAAAGAAAATGCTCTTTGTTCTTGGATTCAAGCGCCACAACCATATCACGTTCCCATAGATGAAAGTTGTTTTCTGTCAGTGGTGGCGAAACAAGAACAACGACAGGATTTTTTCCAGGATGAAGAAAATATGGATTGGCAGGATTGACAAGGTGATCAGAGGTTGAATGCTGATTGTTAACAGCCAAGATCGATCAAGAAAAGCAAGAAGAATCGAAAACGAAACTGAATTTCAGATGAACAAACGCGGAAGGATGATGAACAAAGAAGGCTTCGTGTGTAGGGATGATACCATGAAAAACTGAATTTGGAGAAAAAATAGTTTCTGGAAAATTCTCCTTGTTCAATATTGTGCATTGATCAATCCATCAAAAAAGAGTATAAGAGTTGCTACATATACAAGCAAAGCTATGGTTAGGAAGATAACTAACTAATTAACTAAGAAGGTAAATCAACAACTAACTAACAGAATTAGTTATTAAGTAAAAGAAGATAACTAACTAACTACCTAAGAAGGTAAATCAATAACTAACTAACAAAATTAGTTATTAACTAAAAGACTAAAAGAAATGCAAATGGCAGAGAAATCATCTAATCCTACTAATTATACTTATTAGCAACTGGAATTCAACAAAAAAAATGTTGAAACTGGTAAATGGTATTGGCGGGTAATCCGCTTCATGTGACACCAGTATAATCAGATCCATCGAATTTCAATGTTTTAAATTGCGGTTACAATCACGGTTGTGTTTGCCTGCAAATTAATAACGTGACAAATTATAGATAAAATGTGGTGCAAAATTAGAAATAGAATGTTAGCAGTAGAACTGCACATGTATGATTTTATATCTAACATTCTAACCCAATAAAGTAGAAACCAAACAATGATTCCTGAGAGAATATTAACATATTTACCTAAGTTGAGACAGTAATAAATAATATTTGTAATTTTGATTTGTAATTTTGATGTGGTTGGACCATTGGTGAATGTGCAGTCTTCAAATTTCATGCTCCAAATGGGAGTCAAGAGTGAGTAATAAGGTGTACACATAAACCTTTAATCTAACTTTTAGGTTGAATTAGAATCATCATTTCCAACAGAAAATTGAATCTGGTTCCGAATCATCACTAATGAACATATTCATATGACATACTAGCGTACCAAACTTCACATGAAATACATTGGGGAGGAAAAAGAGAAAAAAAAAGGGATCTATGCTATTTCAAAAACATGAAAATCTAGCCGTTGATATCAGTAGTGAGTGGGGAAGAAAGTGAATTGGAGCATTATAAAATTCCAATGGGTATGTGTGAACTCATATTGCAGTCTGAACAAGTGAATGGTCTCTGCATGGGCCATACAACGAGTTCTCAATGTCTCTTATTGCGAAGGACATGCCAGATTAAAAATTTGACTTTGTCAGCCACAGCGGAGCTATTTAGTTGGTGTTGGCAAACGTTTGCCCAGGAAATAAATGTGTCAGCTTTTATCCACCACAACTTTTAAGTATAATTAAAATGAGGTTTTAATTTTAATTTGAGACATTCTATATCTAGTTATTCTAGCTTTCTGTGACTTTAATTTTTTTTTGGTTTCCCCACATATTATCTCCTTCAAAGACAATAATGTATAAGAAATGGACTGACACTAAATGTAAATATTTCTTTTAGTCAGAATTTAAATCTTTTTTATCAGTGGAAGACTAATTCATTTCTCTAGATTTAATTCCGTTGGCATGAATTTCATTTTAAAATAAAAATACTTAATTAAGAGTTAATCAAAGCATGATTACGTAAGAAAAGAGGTGAGTTCCTTAATTGAACTGATAAAAAAAGAGAAAAAATCCACCCAAATAAACTACATCCACAAAGAACTACGTACCTTGGCTAACTTGATATAATTCAAAGTTAAAATGAATGAACTATTGTTTCTGGGGGGGTTCAGGATAAGGGTGCGCAGAAGACACAAGGTTGGGGGACCCGTATTCTGCTCATGTGGTACTCAAGGTGGCTCCTCAGCCGATGGTATACGACGCGAGACTTGCTCAGGGATCGGGGTACCAAGGTGGTGACATCTCAATAGGTTATAACACCTAGCTATGTTATGGAGAGTTTGAGGTGGTAATAGTATAATTAGGAGTTAGAGTTCATATTTTAAAGAAGAACTAAGTTGCTATTTATTGGCAAAAATTTGGAGTAGAGTCTTACATGGATATTTATTAATTTATACTCATGTATGGATTCATAAGTATTTATAGAAAAAGAAAACATAAGAATATAATATGATTAAATTCAATTTTTTTTTCATAAACTAAAATCAATCATACATTTAACTTCTATAAAATCTTTCACATTTAACTTCCAAAAACTAAAGGGCATTTAACTATTTGACATATAAGACCTTTTGTAAGATATCAAGGAGCTTTCTCATCACACCATCATTTTCAATTGGTATATATATGTCAAATATAACATTATATGTTAAACTATCTATATTATTATAGTTAGCATTTATCGATTTATGCAATTCATGCCATGACTCATTTGTTCAACCAAACAATGACCTAATATCTAGATCAAATTAATGATCGATCTGATTTTAATAACACAGTTTGAAAGAGGATGAAGAGCTTAATTCCTAATAATTATTGATATAAACACGGATAAGGAGGTTGCTGCCTACCCTTTGATTCTCAATCTTGATGATGAATTTAAGAAATGGTGTGCACCATAAAAAGGGTCTCTTGTGGTCCATTTTGATGAGAATCATGAAACTGGCCAAATACAGGTTAAAGGCCCAAGTGGAGAAGAACGAAGGCCCAAGTGGAGAAGGACAAAGCCCCCGAATGGAGAAGGATGAAGGCCCAAGTGGAGAAGGATGAAGGCCCAGAGGCAGAGACACTATCAAGACTATTAATTGTTGCTGAAGGCCTAAGTTAAACATATTTTTTAGTTATAATTTTTATTTATTGTAATTTTGACCCAAACTATTTAGAAGGCCCATGTCTATTTTTATCTTTTAGTTCAGATACACTATAAGTATTGGTTTTTGTTTTGAATAAAAAAAACTTTTGGCATTTTCATAAAATTGGGTGAGAGTTTCTCTCTAGGTTCCTTGTTGAACCAATTATCAGACTTATCAAGGTAATCCTTGTGGCGTCTACCCTGACTTATCTTCCTTCACTGGAAGTGGCGTCTACCCAGACTTATCTTCCTTCACCGGAAGTGGCGTCTACCCAGACTTATCTTTCTTCACCGGAAGTGGCGTCTACCCTGACTTATCTTCCTTCACCGGAAGTGGCGTCATCCAAAAACTCTACAGCCTGTATCAAGTGATCCGCCCCGTAAGGTTCACATCATCTGGTATCAGAGCCGAAGCTAAAGGCTCTTGATACAGGTTCTATCTTATCCTATTATTTTTCTTTGTAATTTGTCCTGGTTCGTGTTTTGTCCTTGTTCTGTTATTTGTTTTTCTTGTTTGCGTCTTGTTGCGTTCTTGTTTGTGTCTTTGTTTCGTTCTTGTTCTTGTCACGTTTGTGTTCTTGTTGTTGTTCTTGTTTCTAGTGTCTTTCAGACTTTGTGTCAAAAAAAAAAATTGTTTGGGTTCTGTTTCAAGTAAAAAAAAAAAAAAGTTGCAGAAATTTTGAAAAAAAAAAGAGAAGAAAAGAAGAAAGAGAAAAAAGAGAAAGTGGGTGTTTGATCTTTGAACACGAAATTGAGGCAGTTAGAGGCTTTTTTTTGGCAGAAAATCGTGTACCAAATCCCCTTATCTAGATTCTCCTCTGAATTCTGAGCGTTTTGATATATAGTGGGCCTCAAACGGACAACCGTAACAAAAGTTATGAGCATTTGAAGTTTAATTGTCATATCTGTTATCTTAGCTATTATCCTATCTGTTATCTTATTTGTTATCATATCTGTTATCCAAATTAAATCTAATTTGTTATCCAAATCTTATCTATTATCCAAATCAAATCAAATCAAATTTTTTATCCAAATCTAATCTGTTATCCAAATCAAATCCAATCTGCTATCCAAATCAAGTCCAAGTTATTATCCCAAATCAAATCTGTTACTCTGATAATTATATTGTCTTTCCTTTTATTTTATATTACCTTGTGTGTCTAATTCGATCCATCCAGGAACTTAAGAGGGAGTGAGTGGTAAAAGGCAAGAGTGAAAACATCACACAAAAGCCTATATTGAGAGCATCAAACACGAGTGAACTACCATTAAAGAGAGAAACACATGAGTAGAGTGTGGTGAGGTCCTGAATTTTTTTTAATTTACTGCAAAATTCTTTGTTCCTTAATCATGGCAAGAGCTGGTGACAATGGTGGTGTATATCATCAACTGGACGAATCTCAACGCTTATTTCTGGACGCGTGGACTACACAAATGCAACATTTGTTGAACCGTAACAAAGAAAAGCCCTACAGACGAATAGCCAAATCTTCCTCGTTTACTCTTAAACCTCTATCCCCTAGAGAAGTGTGTGATGACCAAATCAGAATGAGAGAAAAGAGAGAACAAGAGAAAGAAAATAGTGAGGCACCACAAAGGAATATGAAAAAGAAGAGTGATACACCCGAGGAAAAGAGTGATACACATAAGAGAGAGAGTGATACACATGAGAGAAAATTTAATTATTTTGCAGAGGCGAGTGAAGTGAGGAAACTGTTACCTGCTCATGAACCACTCAATCTACAGTATTGCAAAGACAGTAAAATTTCTACTGATAATTCTAATGAGTTTACTATTTCTATTTCTCCTAGTGTTCAACCCTTATTGCAGGAATTTAAAAATGTCTTTCCTAAGGAGATTCCTCATGGACTGCCACCTTCAAGAGGCATAGAACATCAAGTTGATCTCCTCCCCGGAGCTTCATTGCCTAACAGGCCAACTTACAAAAGCAATCCCCAAGAGACTCAACGTAAGGATGCACATGCCAAAGTTCAGTATGTGAAAAGATTGTATGACCAAGTGAAGGTGCAAATTGCAAAGAAGAATGAAAGCTATGCCAAGCAAGTCAACAAGAAAAGGAAGGCAGTGGTACTTGAATCCGGTGATGATCCTAGACATTTGAGGACAAATGTTTTCCAAGAAGGAGGGAATGATGAGAATCATGAAACTGGCCAAATACAGGTTAAAGGCCCAAGTGGAGAAGAACGAAGGCCCAAGTGGAGAAGGACAAAGCCCCCGAGTGGAGAAGGATGAAGGCCCAAGTGGAGAAGGATGAAGGCCCAGAGGCAGAGACACTATCAAGACTATTAATTGTTGCTGAAGGCCCAAGTTAAACATATTTTTTAGTTATAATTTTTATTTATTGTAATTTTGGCCCAAACTATTTAGAAGGCCCATGTCTATTTTTATCTTTTAGTTCAGATACACTATAAGTATTGGTTTTTGTTTTGAATAAAAAAAACTTTTGGCATTTTCATAAAATTGGGTGAGAGTTTCTCTCTGGGTTCCTTGTTGAACCAATTATCAGACTTATCAAGGTAATCCTTGTGGCGTCTACCCTGACTTATCTTCCTTCACTGGAAGTGGCGTCTACCCAGACTTATCTTCCTTCACCGGAAGTGGCGTCTACCCAGACTTATCTTCCTTCACCGGAAGTGGCGTCTACCCTGACTTATCTTCCTTCACCGGAAGTGGCGTCATCCAAAAACTCTACAGCCTGTATCAAGTGATCCGCCCCATAAGGTTCACATCACATTTTATTGGGAAGAAAGTAGAGTTTAAGATGTTGGAAAACAAACTACAAAAGAATTGTAAGATTAAAATAATAGATAGACGATTGGTAAAATTCTCGTTTATTTAGGATTATCAACATGAATTGTATTGCTAAATGCATTTCCCCATTTACTAAATTCACATTCCTTGTGTATTTGCTTATTTATTTTTCCTCAAAATTACCCTTTTCTAAAAACTAAATTATGGAAAATGAATTTTTTAACACTTTCAAAAACTATTTTCTACAAGCGTTATAGTGTTTTCCAAAATTTACTTTCCATAAGTAAAAAAAGAGGTTGTATGGATCTGTCAAGAGAAACACGAAGTAGGGTCTCTAAATGTCATTGTCTCAGCGTCTGTCTTCTACACTCTCACAAAGCACTTCCCCTCAATGCCTAGTCCTCCATTACACGCCCATCTACTGTGGCACATGTTGTTCCGTCCTCAAATCCATTTTATCATTAACTTATCGTTGAGATCTGGGTTTGCCCCTCCTGCTTCTAGTGCATTCACTTCCCCCCACCACATCTCCATCTCCAACGAATCCCTTTCCATAATACACCATCGTTGAGTACCACTGGCAGTGCCATTATGCCCCTAGTGTTCCTCTTCATCATCGACACATGCATAATCAAATAAGAGATCGGGTTCCTACATTTTCCATAATGCAGACGGTGGAGTTGTTGCATAATACACCTACCCTAACCATCCATTCTCGAGCACCTCCATCGACCCTTAACCCTAATGGAGTATTTTGCATTACGGGAACATAGTTGGACCACGAAAATTATAAACACATTAAAAAAAGATTGATATACTGTTGAGATAATAAAGGCTTAAATATGTTTTAATTATAATAAATATGATTAAATTTATATATAATTATTTGATTTTTAAGTGATTATATAATTTATCAATATATTTTGATTTTGATTTTTAAACACGATTATACCGTTAAATTTTATTAATTAATCTTACTCCATATGGTAATAATAATATTGTCAAATTATCATTTAAATACTTTATTTGATAAAATTATTGAATAAATAAATAAGCACCATCTGTTTAAATATTTTCAATGTTATCAATAGGAGATATATATTAAATTTTCTGTAAAATAAATATGTATATTAAATTTAAGTTATTTTAAGAAATCTTAAGTAAGTTTTACTTAATAATTTTTAAACTGAATATATGAGTTTTACACCACCTTTGAAACAAATGGAACTGTGAATCTTTTGAAACGATGAACGTGGACCTTCACTAGGTGTGAATTGTGACACTTTAATAAATATATAAATAAAAATAAATACCGACAACATACATTTTTAAGCTCTACGTAGACACTTAAGTAGAAGATATATTAAATAAGATCATTATTTACATAAAAATAGGAAGGATATATATATATATATATATATATATATATATAATATGAGATAAATAAATAAATAAATATCATTATAGATGTAATTATTTGATATTTAGGTGATTATATAATTTATTAATATATTTAAATTTTAATATTTATACATGATTATGCAGTTAAATTTTATTAATTAATCTTACTCCGTATGATAATAATATTCTGAAATGATCATTAAATGCTTTATTTGATAAAGTTATTGAATAAATAAATATAGACCATCTGTGTAGATATTTTGAATGTTATCTTCAATTTCAATCACACAATGGTTTACTAGTAGTATTTATCAACTTTTATAATAACTAGTTTAAAATTATATGGAGGGTAAAGGATTTTTTTTAACACAATGGTTTACTAGTATTATTTATCAACTTTTATAATAATTACTTTAAAATCATATCAAGGGTAAAGGATTTTTTTTATTTACTGTTTTTAGAAGTGAAAATAGGTAGCTCACCCAACAGGAGCCTCCTAGACTAAGTGAGGATTTTTTTAGGAAATAAACTAGGCCTAAACTTTTATAAAGAACTATTTGGATAAAAGGTAAAGTTTTAGGTCATTCAAAAAAGTGTTTTAGATTTAATAAGTTGGCATTTTTAAGTAAATTAAATATATTTTTTTGTCAATATTATTACTATATTATTTTTTTATGAGGTATTAAAATCATATATTTATTTATTTATTTTAAATATTAAATATGTTCACTTATGTAAAAGTTAAACCTGTAAACTTGTTAAAGGATTTTTTTTTCATACTTAGAGGTCTAGTTAAAAAATAAACTTATACATAAAATTATCATCATGAAAGTTAGATTAGATCTTAAAAATAATTTCATAGCAACTCGACTCTTATAAAACATAATATTTATATTTGTCATGTTAGACTCGACTTTTATAAAACATAATATTTACATTTGTCTTTTACTTTGAGTAACAATTATTTTAATTTGCACATCATAATTTATTTTACATAAAGTTTTTTTTTCCTATTAACCTATTAGCCTATAAAGAGAAAAATGAAATGAAATAACCTTAAATAAGCTAATAAACTAAGTTAGACTTTAAAATAAGTTTGACTAAGCTAAAAAAACCTATAATAAGGAATACACTAAGCTTAGACAACTTCAATTTTTTTAAGCAAATCAAACTTATCTAAGCAAATTCTTATTCAAAATAGCTTACTTTCACTCTTATACCGTCAATATAAAGACTTTTATATTGCAATACATACCTATTGATTCAAATTAATTAAGTTATGAACGATATTTTTTTATTTAAATATTTTAAAATGCCAAATTAACCAAACATGCACGTGGTTGGGCGATCATATGGTGTGGAAAATGAGCAGGGTTTTTGTGGCAGCAACCCTCCGCCAATGAACTTGAAATTAGGGTTTAGGGGAGATTACAATTACTATGCGTATCTAGCCACATAAAACCCGGTACAGTACCTTATATATACAGCTCCGTCCAACCAATAGGAATATAGAGAAAGAAAATCATATATATATATATATATATATATATATATATATATATGTATGTATGTATACCAATCAATACATACTTCCTGCTCTCTCTGTCTCTTCCTAACTTTTCTATTTTCTCCTTAGTTTTCCCCTCAGGGTTAGATCTCAGGCGTTTTGCGACACACAGTATATATTTAATATATTCTATATCTATATACCTGTTTCTTCCGATTAATTCTACTCTGATCTATAATCTATTGTAAGCATACACACACACGGGAATATTTGGATGTACCCTTTTCTTTTTTCTTTTGAGAAACTTCTCCTTCCTATATGGATTTGCCAAGGTATGTGAGTCATTCCCAATTTAAGAGATTACTGTTTGGTTTTGATTCTTACAGCAAGGGTTCCTTTTTTTTTTTTAAATCTCTTTCCTTAAGTGAAAGAATATGTCTTTAATTTAATCGATACAGCAAAGCCTGTAGATTGTATAGCTAACAGGCTTTGAACCCCGTTTGTTTTGATTTTCTGGAGGTTCTGAAAGTAAGCGCTTTTGTTGTTGTTCTTTATAGAGTTGTTGTTGAATTTTTCTTTCTTTTTTTTTTAATTGGGGTTTTGGCTTTTCTTTTGTTCTTGAGGTATGAATTGAGTTCATGGGGTTAGATTCCATTCGGGTACCCCAACTGGCCTCGTGTGCCAAACAGACACTAACCACTAGCAACAAGCCACATCAGCTACTCCTCGTGGCCTTGCTGCTAAAATTCCACATAAAATCTCAATTTTCCAGTCTCCTCTTTCTTTTCTATTTTTTACCCTCTCTTGCTTTCTCTCTGTCCCCCCCCCCCCCCCCCCCCCTCCCCTTTTAATTTTATTTTCTCTCTAGACAATTTTTATTAATTGGCCTTCATCTTCACTCTTTGAGTAACCTATAAGGCTTTTTAGCCATATATAAGTTTCACAAAGATTGGTAATAATTCTAGCTTCTAAATATACACATGTGTATATATATGTACCTTTCTTTTTCATCAGCTATAGTTGCATGGACAGATTGACAGTCGTTGTTTGCGGATGTAGCACCATCAAGATTCACATGCAAATGAAGGTGGGTGGGACTATGATGCAATCTAAGTTCTCTGCCAATCCATTGGTATTTTTTGGTGGTGAATCTTGATGATGCTGCATCAGCCATAAACGACTTTGAAAAGTTGAACAAGTACTAGTTGAAACCCCAATAAAAGAGTGGAGATAAAAATTAAAAAAAGAAGAAAGTGTGTAGATCTACCCACAGCTCAGACTTTCAGATACTGTCCATGAGATCATGATGCATTACAAGAGAGGTGACTCTTTCTGCTGCTTTCCTTTCTGTTGTTGTCAGGTGGCTTTTATGTATATCTTTTGTATGCATTTGTAGTGCCAAATTTTTATTTATTCACATTAATGGATGGCCTTCTTGTCTATGCTTCATTCTTTTAAATATTATTATTCTACACTAATTATCCCTTTTGCATTTGCAGACAATCCTAGGTTATCGAATATTGGCTATTTGGATTTTGGAGGCTAAGTGGAGCGGCTGATACATCCTTTATGTGCTGACGTCACATATCTATGAATATTCCTGTTCAACAGAAATGGTGTCTTTTCAGTTTCGTAATACATATTGAAACATCACTTTATCCAAATCTAGCTAGAGGCAATAAAGGCACACACATATATAATACAGAGAGAGTAAGAGAGAGAAATTAATATTTGGATGTTAGGTTGCTGAGTGGTGTTCATGTTGCCTATATTATAGTAATAGTTTTATTTTGATGATGAATATTTAGCTTCAGTTATTCAGATCCATTGGTCATATCTAGCTATCAAATTCTATAACCTTAAACTTTTATCTGATGATACTACAGAACTTCAGCCTTCACTTTTGTGGTACCTAATTATAGCATGGGAGATAATAGAAGGATTTTTTAATTTTTGTTACCTTGATAATTTCTATTTTTTATTGTTAATTTTATTAGAATGATAAAGAGATATTCGAATTCATAGTCTGTCTTCTTTTTCCTTTAACTATTAAGCTAATCTTATAACTCATTAAAAACTTGTGTTAATGACTGATTCTTGTAGTTTTCTTGGTTTGGGGGTGGGGTTCCCGTGTTTTCAAGGTTTGTCCTTGTTACAACATTTAATATTGTATGCAGGATGAAATATATTTTAGGTATGGACATTCCTCCAACTGGCTTGCACCTGAGGATCACTGAAAATTGAAGCTAGCTTTGGAATTGGATATACCAAATCACGGACTTAGTCTTAGATTTATGTCCAAGTTTTGGCTTTAGCATGCACAAAATCTATCAGTAATCAATCTAGTTGGTCGAACAACAGCTAGACCCTTGGTAAGTAATTTCAATATATATCAGAGATATTTTCAACCCTTCCATTATTATTCACCCCTCTTATATATATCCTTGATCAAAGATAGGTAGAAGGTTTTTATTTTAGAAAATAATATATGTATATTTCAATATCTTCTTCATTATTTATGATGGTGATGATTCATGAGTCTATTTAAGATCTTATCATGGAAATTTGTGTGCTCGCATCGCTGTCCAATCTTGGTTCACATATTTTCTCCACTTGATCAAATTATGCCACACACGCTCTTCACTATCTTGCCCTATTTCTGTCGTACTACACACAGACCTTCATGGTCTCTCTCTCCATTGGAAGAGGATACCAAGGGAAATTATTTTGTTTGGATTTTGACTGACATACATGCAGTTAACGATCGTAGTGTCTCCTTTTTGCTATAAAAGTTGAGATTATTTCAGAGAGAGGAATAAAAAGAGAAAAGGAACGAGTGTATGATATTACAAGTAATGAAGGGATCCACATAAAAAAAGAGTAATGAAGAGATCCAAAGAAAAAAAATTTAATTAGAATGTTATGACATTACAAAAGTCATGTACACTATTATTTAATTATGGATTTTTTATTGCAAAACTGACTAGATAATTGGTTTTTATAGTAATTATTTATATAACAATATATCAAAATTAAATTAAAAAAGAATGGTATCATAAAATGTGTTATAATATTATATAAATAATATAACTTATAAAAATTTAGTTGAGTAATTTTCTATAACGGCCAATGTAAATTATTAATTTGGTGGAAATGATAAGGGTTTTGATAACTATTATCTTAGAGGTATTGGTTAAGGAGTAAATAAATACATGAATATGTTTGCATTTGGTGCATATGAAATTATGACAGGGAGTGCATTTATGATACTTGTAATAAAAACTTTTTACTTTTCTTATCAATGGTATTTTTTTGTTACATTTTTTACCAATGGTATCCGAACCATGATTAGCATTTATCTTATTTTAAATCCTTTTATTAGATCCACCGATCCTCTTATAATCAACAAATAAAATATTGAACATTTTTCATGTTTTCAAGACATTCATTACAAGAAAATACTATTCTATGTCAGTTATTTCTGACATTCAAAATCGGTTATGAACTATCATTGTAACGAACATTATAGAATATATGGGTCAGATGTTAAAATTATCCTAAAAAGTGGTTCATTCTAAGACAATTTTATCATCTAACCCGTCATTGAATATACAACATTCAAAAACGATTTTGTCATAAAATCATCTTAAAATAGTAATCCATTTTAAGATGATTTTATGACATAATCGTTTTAGAATATATATATATATATAACATGAAATTATTTTGAGGCACCTACTATTATATATTCAATCATGCAAATGATAATTACAATCTTATCTTAGTACAACAAAATTGTCATTGAAATCTAACATGAAATGTCAAAACCTTGTTGCATATAAAAGTGTACCATATAAATAATTTTACAAGTAACCGAAAAACTGAAATTATTTTTGTACGTATATGTTCAGTACTGCATCTAATTAAGGTCCTCCTATTTGAATCAACTTGAAACAATGGCAAACAGGACCATGAATCACTACTCCCATTCAACTTCTGCCCGAACTTTTCGTGATTTCATACCTTATGTGCTTGTCAAATATGTTGTTTTCCATATAAAGCATGTCAATTTAATAATCTAAGAAAGTTATAAATTCATATATATAATCATCATGACCAGAATTCACACATACACAAATACTTGCAGTTCATAATTCATATTAATAAACAATACAACGATCATTTAATTTAGCAAGGAGAAGAAAATGTCTCGTTAACAACAGAAGCACGCTACACAGTAAATGGTGATAAAAAATTAAGAAGACCATTCTTCCAGAAAAGTCTGAACTGAACTCTTTCAGTCAACATATTGGAGAAAACTGTCACATATTAATGAATTATTCTTCATATCTCTCAAAAAAATGCATAAAAAATCAAGGTCCCAACTCCCAAAAATATATCCAACCATTATACTTGTGGCCAATGTTTATAAAACATGTCTAGGAGAAGTTAAAGCTTGTCCTATGAATAGATGGGAATGAAAATAACTCTTATTTCTATAATTTCAGTATGTTTCGGTTAAAGGCCTGGGATATTGTGTATTGAGAACTTAACATACAAGAAATTGAGTGGCCCAGTCTCAAATGAGCACTTGCAAGCGTTAGAAATTAATAGATACCTCACACACACACACACACACACAAAGCAAGCAAAAGATGATGTAATTGTAATACCTCCTTGTTTTCTTCTTCTGCTTGTACCGTAATAATGCAGAATCTCTTTCTTGGCTTGTTAACTCACATGCTGCAGCTTTGGGAGTAGTTGATAGGGTTTCAGACTTGAGAGAAATGGATGGTTTCCCTCCATTGTCACCATAGGTGTGAGTTTCCCCAACCGCAGAAGTAGAATGTCTAACTGCAATTTCTTCAGTATAAGTTCCCATTCATGGGTCAGGAGGCACAACTTGATGCATAGGCTCGTTGCTTTTTCTATGCCACTGAAATACGCAGTCAATATGGCAGCACAATGAATTTATTTAAAATAAACAGTGAAGAAGGCATCATTGAATAGTTCTACCATTAAAAGAACAACCTAAAGACCTAGTTTGTCCATGACAACAATAGAACAAAGCAAGCCATAGGAAATAACAAAGCAAGATAGATGTTGCTGGTGATTGGTTTTGCAAAAGATTTATGAGAACAACAAAAATTAGGATTCAAAATTATAAGAATGCTGGACCATTAAATAAGTTTCTCCAGGCAAAACAGAACTAAATTTCAAAAAATAAATAAATAATAGTATGCTGTGAAAAGTTTTGTAGTCAGTCAAATTAAAGTGTATTCAGAGTATCATTCATGATCCATCATTACATCACATGCAACATATCTACTGAAAATGCCATAATTATACTATTATTCTCATTTGAGAAGAGCAAAATCCTCGTATAAGAGCTAGTCCAATGTTTGAGTAAACCAATCCATCAGTCATATTTCTTTGCTATGACTCCAAGACATCTTATAGTAAGTTGGAGAGTCCACTAATGAAACCCTTTCAGCAATAATTCAACTAAATTTACCCAGAATAACAACTAAACCCTTTCACCAATAATTCAACTAAATTTTCAACGGATGAATTGTTGAATTGTATAATCATACCACATACTACATGGAATGTAAGTGCCAATATCATACTACCCCCCAGGTTCATCTTATGAATACCCCACGGAGTGAGTTAAGATGCCAGTAGATATCAAAATTTTATGCAAATAGTTTCTTGATAAGCAAGATCAATCACAGCTAACACTCCCCTCTTTAACAAATTAAGATAGTTTCGACAAAAATTCACAACAAAACTTCAATTTGAACAGATAAAAAAGGAAAAACAAGGCAAATCCAATCTAGAGACACAAAAATCCATCCCTTATACAAACACAAATAAAATTACATGGTTGGAAAAACAAATAACCCATCATCAAGCATCAGCACCAGCTTTTGACAAGAAAACACAAGTACAAAACAAGTGAAGTAGAAGCTTTATACCTCATGAGCAGGAAAGATATCAGCCTCCGAGTCATGTTCAAAACCCAAGGACAAGTTACCCGATTACACATATGGTTCAAGGTCCAACAGCTCAGACTTGGCCAATTCCCGAAGCTGACTAAGAATCTATTCTTTGTGTTGCCCACGACCAGCCTTTCAATTCTGAATCAATAACAATACCCTAAACAAGTCAAAATTGTAGGCAATAGACACAGATTTTCAATGTCTTCTTTCACACCCAACAAAAGAAAGAAAAAAGAAAAAACACTTTAAATAAAACCCCCACAAGACATAATTAAAGTGAAATCTAGCTTTAATATGATTAATGATTATAATCATGTCAGCTAACCCAAATTAAACCTTTCCAAAACCAGTAGAGCACCAAACATTCAATTCTGATAAAAGTGTGAAACAATGATCAGAGGGGTCGAGAGGATGGAGAAAAAAAGACAAATAGAGAGAGAGAGAGCATATTGGATTTAAACAAATATGCTTTCACCTTTTGTTGATCTATATGCACTCACTCACTAATAAAGCCAAAACAAAAAAGACATAAAAATTTCAATTAAGGGAGTATACCTTGGCTGCTGTGTGTTCCATACCACTTTATGTCTTTACTTCCTCCACTTGTAGCCATCATCCAACACATGTCCATCACTCATAGTCTTGAAGCAAAACCTTGGCTCCCTCACCTTTCTCCTTGCTTTCATTTTCTTCATCTTCATGGTTGTAGTTGTTTAAAGAAAGAAGAAAAAAAAAATAGTGAAGTTCAAGTATGGGTAAAAAGCAAAGCAGACTATCCTAATAGCTAAATCAAACTTTGATGGAAGTTCTCTTGATTTCTGGTTTAGCTCTATTAAATGTATAACTATTTTGCCTAGTACAGGAAGATGCGAGATATAGCTACATGCCTTTGTGAATAAATATCATGCAGGTTTTAATGATGCCAAAAAGGTTACTTGATGAACATGGATTGAATCAAGTCAAAAGAACAAGATCAAGTAAATCTAAGATAAGAACTTAGTAAATTTGTTTAAAGAATCTCAATTTGATTGCTTTAGTTTGGCCTCAACATCTTTAGTATCAAATACTCTTTTATCAAAGGCTAAATCAGTTCAAAAAGATATTTTTGAACTGGTAATCGATTACCAGAGAGTTTGTGAAGATATTTTTGACTAACGGCACAAAACTGTTTGAATTTTGATATGTGTAATCGATTACCAGAATCCTGTAATCGATTACCAGTGAAGAGATTTCAAAAAATCTTTGAAAAGTTACGACTCTTCAGAAATATAATTGTGTAATCGATTATCAAAATCCTGTAATCGATTACTAATGAGAAAATTTCAATTTTTTTTTCAAAAGACACATCTCTTCAAATCATTTTGAAAAAGCACAATGGACTTATATATATGTATGTCTGACTTTGTAAAGTAGAGAAAGATTTTAAAAAGAGAACTTAATTTTCAAATGCTCTCTAAACAAATATTGGCCAAACACTTGCAAATCAATTGAGTATTCTTCTAAGATCTTCAATTGTATTATCATCTCTAAAAGAGATAAATTCTTCTATACATTCTAAAAACATTGTTGTGATCAGGAGATTGTTTGTCTCTTGACTTGTGAGAATCCTGAACACAAGGGAGAGGAATCTCAATGTGTGTTCAGAAATTGTAAAGAGTTTACAAAGATAGTGAAAAATCTCAAGTGAGTTGTTTAAGGATTGGACGTAGGCACAGGAAGTGGCCGAACCAGGATAAAACGAGTTCACAATTCTCTCTTCCCTTATCTCAGTTATTTTATTGCAGTTTACTCTGTTTTGTGCATTTAAAAGAACATTATTAAATTGATCGCTTCTTCTTCTTCTGCATTCTAAGCCTATCATATATCATTTAAAAGGAGGTTAAAATTTATTAGTAGGAAAATTTTAAAACTTAATTCACCTCCCCTCTTAAGTTATTGAGGCCACTTGTCCAACAGCCTTGTTAAGAGGCTCGGGTTTGGGGTTTAGCCTTATGTGAGAGTTAGCAAGAAGCATAATCAAATGCTTTCTCTGGTTAATTATGTTGTCCATATGAGCCAAAAATAAACCAAATAGATTAACAATTTGTGGGGGCTATACAAAAGATGCAGAAGTAAGTCACAATCCTTCTCCTATCCCTTTCTATTTGGGAGTAGAAGACATGCCTAAAATCCAAACATGGCTCTAAGCCAATCAAGCAGATCCAATTCTCCAGTTCTCTTCCTATGTTGCTCAAATGAAGTTGGCCAATTTAGGCCACGAGTATTCCAAAGAGCAAAAACAGACGCCTTAATGTACAAGGTGCTAACATAAACAAGGAAGGAACTGAGTGCAAAGCCAAACAAAACACAAACTCTTAATATCAACATTAAAATCAATATGAATCGTGGTAGATGAGATACCTCTTGAAGCTACATAATAGATTGTAAATCCCCAACAGAGTCCAACAGAAGAATGTTGAAAGGCGCATATATCTCTATCTTTTCCTGGACATCTCTAGCAATCGCAATGATCTGAATGCACAAAAATCACTCACCTTTAACTATTTTCACATGTGAAAAACCTTACCATCTCAGAGGCAAAATCAAACTCACCAAGCATTTTCTATTACAACAACTGGTAGCTGAGCAGTCCTTACCATTTTAGAGGCAAAATTGGTCCACAATCCCATTGAAATTTGTAAGTTTGATGCACCAACCACATTGTAATAAACATAAAAAGAATTCATTAGTTTAACATTTCAACAAAACATATAACAACTATAAATAATTACACTAAATTATGGAATGTAGTTGTCTTACCTGATTTTTGTTCTTGTGAGATGCGTTGTCAACAGGACTAGCAAAATTCAGATAACAATGAGTTGCAAGATGAACTACCACAAAAAACACTTAAAACAATGAACTACAAAGCATTGTGCAACAGCTTCGATGCAGACAAATATTAATAAACAATTATATAATACTTTTGAATTAAATGTCAATTGAACATAATTGTTTATAATGTAAACAATAAAAATGTTACATTGGAAACAATATCGTCCTATGTCATCTAAATTTGTCTAAATGCCATGTTTTTAACTTATAGAAAATATGCTGCCCATTTCTTGCGAAGTGTTGTGATGGTCTCACTGTCTAACGCTATTCCATCATAAAACCACTACAAAATTGTCAATATCAAATCAATCACGTACATCAAACATTGAATAATTAAAGTGATACCAAACTAGCATTTAAAACTTGTTATAGTAAACATACTCTGTTCCATTCATTTTTCAAACCGCCGCTAACTATGCACCACATCACCGCATCCAATGCATGATATAATATCCACACTCATAGTCTCCGGCTTGAACATGACTCTAAATGCAATATCAAATATATTTACCATTTTGTACTTTCAAAGTTACACATGTCACTAATTGGAAATACGTATTGATGAATTAATGACATACCTTTGGTTCAATCCAGTGAGGCACAGGTTGATGAGCCTTTCCTTCCAAAATAGTGGTTAATGTCTTCATTGCACTAGTTACGAAAATAACATTAACATATATAAGATAAAAATTATTTTGCAGTTATGCTACAATTGGTATACAGTAATTGAGTTATAATTTGAAAAATAACCTATTAATTGCAGCCTTGATATTCAAATCAGGCTTCTTATGCAAAGAACAAAACCAAACAACAATATTGTCCTGTGGACACAGAAAAACAAGTTGCCAATGTGCCCTGAAGTCAAAAAACAATAATTAGGTACTTATAATACAATTTTTTTTCACTGTACAACATGAATTTCACTTACTGATTCAAGTAAGGTCCTAAGTACACTTGCCAATATGATTCCTTGACCCATGTTTCAGTGTAATGTTGACATTCTTGATGTCTATCTTTTTGCGTTGTGTATAGACTGAGGCTCAAGGAAATCATACAATGAACCATAACCTAAGCTTGTACTCCAGTCATCCATAAATCTATTTGCATCATTTGAAATGAATATTGTTAAGCATATATTGTAACAAATATTAATCATGAGTTAATAAATAAGACACCTTTGTATTCAATTTACTTACATCATCCACAACTATAGTATAGATATGTTCAAATATTTGTCACCTAATATTATTTCAGTTACATCTGCATGTGTGATGAAAAAGTCACCCTTTACATTAGGTATCCCAAATTTTGTCCCATCCCACGACAACTCAATTGGCTTTTGGTAAACATCAAACAAGTTATTAACCAATTCTCCCAACGGATCAACTTCATCCACTGCATTGCCCATTCCACGCATGTGTGAATCCTACATGGTTAATGAAAATAACAATTATGCTAATTTTATAACATAACTTATAACAATGTGAGTGAATTTAATACATTTAGAGGGAAAAGAAAAAAAAAATTGTCAGATACAAGTTTTACAAGATGTGTCGGCCATCCCACGAATATGCCAATGACCTCCCTCACAAACTGAATCTCTGATGTTGAAAAAAGGGACTTGAGTGTCATCGTCGTAAACTGTGACAACACTCACCCTAACCACATCATCTGAACAAGGGACATTGTGTATGATGGACGCATTATCATACACTTTTCCCAAGGCCACTAGCCGTGTACACTGGTCACCAACTACGTACAGCCCCACAGTAGCCACATGAACATCAGAAGGCTCTTTACCTAATGGATTTGTATAAGCTCCAACACAACTCCCCTTAGTGCTCACACGTGTAGCTAATACTTGTATATTTGGCGCCTCAACGGGGGGTGAGTGCTGCGATGCAATTTGGGTTAACTCTATTTTTATTGCTTCTTTCAATTCTTGTTTAATTATCTCCAAACTGTGTTTATTTTCCTCTTCTACTTTCCTCCTCCATGCTTCCTGAAGGTTCTTGTTTTCCTCTTCTACTTCTTTCCTCCACTCTTCCTTGAGGTTATTGATGATTTTAGCCAATTGTTGTTTGGTGATTGATGAAGAGGAAGTGTTGGAGCCACGTAAGGCCTGTTGTTCGCTCTTCGGCAAACTAATCGGAAAGTGTACCAAGTCGCGCAAGTAATATAAAATGGTTAGAACCGAGTATCTTATCCACAGAGAACTTGTTTCACTCAGAAAATATATGTTCAATGAGCAAACATTTGTGTAAAGCAAGTAAATATTAACTTGGATTTTTGTATGAAAATCTAATTAAACACAAATCAAAATATCTAGAGTTTGAGAAGTAAAAATAGTTAAGAAAAAGCACGTTTGAGAAGTAAAAACAGTTAAGAAAAAGCACGTTAGTCTAAAAGAGTTGCATTACGATTACATCATAATAAGGACTAGATCACTGCACTTAATTCCTAGATATACAGTTTTCTAGCTTGCTCTATCAAGTTCTAAGGTTTTAAAGCACTTCCTAGTACTAAAAATCCTAACTATACATACAAATGGGTGATCAAGCCACAAACATGCAGAAATAAGCACAGATAGAAGCAATGAACACAAAAACAACATTAAATAGATAGTAAGAGAGTTTTACATCAAAGGTTCAGCAGAACTCCCCAACAAGAGGTTTAGCCTTCCATTACAAGCAATGAACTTTCAGCACAAAGGATAAATTTTGAGGGAAGAAAATGGCTAAGAATGGTTTAGGATGTCTCCTCCAACCTCTAAAACCCTAAACTCACTCCTCTAACCTAAACTCTCTTAGAGGCTTGTTTCTATCATTTGGGATTCTCTCTTGGCTCTGTTTTTTGAATCCTCCCTTGATTTACGCCCACTTCAGTGTTTTAAAGGGTCCTTGACGTTTCAGATTCTGAAGGCTCGCTTAGCGAGATTAGCGCGCTAAGCGCGAGTTAGTGAAATTTGGCTTAGCAAGCTGGGCGCACTGAGCATGAGAAGGGACAAATGACTCACTGGGCGAGCTTGTGGCGTGCTGGGCAAGCACATCTCTGACTGATCCTCTTCTAGGGTTTCCCTTCACGCTAAGCGAGCTGAATGTCTTGCTTAGTGGATGTCACTTGGTAAGCCCATATGCCTCGCTTAGTGAGACACCAGCTACTAGACCTTTTCTTCTTTTGGCCTGAAACTGAAGTGGATTCAACATTAATTCATAAAATGGGAGTATCTGTTGAGTAAAATCAAACTAAATATGAAATATGTACAATTCCTATGAAAAAAACCACAAATTGAAGGAAATATGCTAATTTCATGAAACTATTCAATACAAAAGTTAGTCGTAAATAACGACTAACACCTGTCCAAAGTACTGGTTGATTGTGACACCAATCCCCATGACACATACTCGACCTGGATGCTCAAGTCGGCCAATAGCAATATTCAATATGTCATGACGACCATGCGGAACAAAGTTGCCATACGTCGTCTGTTCTTCTAAAGAATCATATGAGCAACACAACATGGATTTACATTTGAATGTAGATTCTTATTATACAATAAAATAAGGCTTCATGTTTATGATAGCACATGAACTCACAATTTTGTCTGATATTTCTTGTGCCGCTGTAGAGGTCATTTGGCCATATCGCTTTGTGCGGGCCATCTTCCACTTGACATGTCTTGAAAGAGAGGATGAAGGGTCCACACTCATTGATGAATTTTCAGTAAACTCAGCTTGGTGTTTTCATGTCTTCCTTTTCTCGTCCATCAATTTTTTTTCAAGAAGATCATATCCCCCGCGAGACAGTAAGTGGGGGTAGTCATTGTATTTTTGAATTTCCTGGGACTTCTTCCGTATTCCTGTGAAAGATCATTAACAATTACCATAAATTAGTTAATTAAAAAATCATACTTGAAATCATTTTTAAATATAAAACTACTTAAATCAAACCTGCCAATTGGGGGTTTGGCGACTTTTTGCAAATTCGGCCCAAGTTGCTGGATCAATACCATACTTAACAGAAGGATCATCTTTTTGATGACCCTCATTGTCAGCATAAACATATTTTGTCGTGAGGGAAGACTTAAATTACTTCACTCTAGTGGCGACCGTTGACATGACATATTTTGTCGTGAGGGAAAACTTAAATTACTTCACTCTAGTGGCGACCGTTGACATGACCTTCTTTTTGGCATTGTCACCTTCAGGGATGTCAAATTTTCCCTCCAAATTAAAATTGTTATTGCACAGTTAGTGAATTATCATATTTTGAAGCTAATTAAAGAAAATCAAATACAAATGTGTATTTAAATGCACTTACCAAAATGTCATCCCATATTAGGTTCTTTAGAGATTTCGGGACAACATTTCAATTGGAGTGGACAATAGGACTTTTTTCTCGCGCGACAACCCCTAGATAACTATGGAACTTTTCTTTACGGGGGCTTGATCCTTTTCCAGTGGCAGGATTGACATTAACAGTTGGTCATGGCTGATCCAAGTTTCTAACAGTCAACCTTCTCAGCCGGATGGATTGTCTAGTTCTCCTAGACGTAGCCTCCGAAGGAATATCTGAATGTTGAGGGGACCTTGGGGGTGTTGCCATAAGTGTGAGCAAATAAAAAAAATTGAGTTAGGACATAGTTATATAAACAACATATAAGTATGAAATTGTAAATATCCAAATAAAAAAATGTATTAGAATTATTTAAATGTTATATACATTACTTTGGTATAACGCAACTACGTAGGAATATTCTCTCATAAACCTTTATCATGATCATTATGATTTGCATGTACATCATCCTTTTCATCTTCAGCATTTATGAAAGCCATTTGTTGGGAGAAAGCCGACCTCTCGCTGACATCAAGTGTTAAAGCATCAATATGGTGACCAATACAAGTTGTTCTCCCTTGTAGAACCATTAATCATCTTGACTCGCACGAATCTTGGACATAAAACACCTATCTGGCTTGCGCTACCATGATGAATGGGTCGCCCTTGTAACCAACCTTTTGAAGGTCTACTAAAGTAAATCCCATTTTGTCTTGACACACTCTGATATTTCCATTTACCCACTAACACTTAAGCACAGACACTCTAAATTCACTGTAATCAAGCTCCCAAATATCTTCAATCACTCCAAAGTAAGGCATGAATGCTTAAATTGGGTTGTTATCTAAAGCACTAGAAAAATGATTCAAATGAGCATCAACACTCACCCCACTGTTTTGCACTCTACTTTTATCATCTTGTGAATTTGTGTAGAAGGAATAGTTATTGATATCATATCCCTTCCAAGTTGGAACATTGAAATTTAGACCAACAACTAACAACCTTAATGTGTTCGAAGCACTGTCATCTATGAAGATTGTTTTCTAAATTGGTTGATGAAAGTTCTATTGTGCTCTTGCAACAACCTCATCATGTTCATTTTTAGGTAAGTATCTATTGTGAATGTATGAATACATGATTTTGATGATGCCAAAGAAGAATCAAACAAGGTTTCTTCAAAGGATAAGCATTACTTCAAGATTAATACAAGGTTACTTCAATAAACAAAGCCTTGCTTCAAGATTAACTCAAGATCAAGCCTTGCCTCAAAACAAAGTATTTCCAAGACATCTAAGGCTCTGGTAATCGATTACCAGGTAGTGTAATCGATTACCAGAAGACAATTTTGAAAAATAACTGTTAAAAAGGGTTTTGAATTTGAATTTTGAACCTGTAATCGATTATCAGATGTTTGTAATCGATTACCAGCAACAGAACTCTTGTAATTCAAATTCAAAAGTCATGACCCTTCAAAATATAACTATGTAATCGATTACCAGAAACCTGTAATCGATTACCAGTGAAAAAATTCAGAAAAAGCTTTTTGAAAAGACACATCTCTTCAAACCATTTTGAAAAGGCACGAAGGGCCTATATATATGTGTGTCTAACTTCAAAAATTAAGAGAGAGATATTCTAAGAGAACTTCATTGTCAAATGCTTTCTCAACAACTCTTGGGCAAACACTTGCAAACCTATTAAGAGTTCATCCAGGAATATCAAATTGTATTATCCACTCTAAAAGAGAGAAATCTTTTTGTTCGTCTCAGAAAGTAAGTTGTAATCAAGAGACTGGTTGTCTCTTGAATTGTAAGTTTCCTGAACACAAGGGAAAGGGATTCCTCAGGTGTTCAGAAGTTGTAAAAAGGATTTTTACATAGTTCGTGAAAATCTTAAGTGGGTTGGTTGAGGACTGGACGTAGGCACGAGAAGTGGCCAAACCAGTATAAATCGAGTTTGCATTTCTCTCTTGCTTTATCTCATTTATGTTATTGCAATCAATTTTGTCTTGCATGTTTAAAGAACATTATTAAATTGATTTTTGCTTCTTCTTCTGCATTTTGTGCCTATCATTTAGAAGGGGTTTAAAAGTTTATTAGTGGAAAATTTTGAAACTTAATTCACCCCCTCTTAAGTTATTGAGTCCACTTGTCTAACAAGTGGTATCAGAGCAGAATTCTTGTCTAAAAGTTTAAAAACTTCAAGAATAATTATGGTTTCATCTAAATTTCTATTTCCTGAGGGAAATTCTATTAATAAACCTCTTATGTTCAATGGTGAGGGTTATCACTATTGGAAAACCCGAATGTAGATTTTTATTAAAGCCATAGATTTAAATATATGGGAAGACATTGAATTTGGTCCCTTCATTCCTACAATGATAGTGGGAAATGCAACTATAGAAAAACCTAGAGAAGAATGGGATGATGATGAAAGAAGAAAGGTTCAATACAATTTAAAGGCAAAAAGTATAATCACTTCTGGATTAGGCATGGATGAATATTTTAGAGTCTTAAATTGTAAAAATGCAAAAGAAATGTGGGATACATTACAAGTAACCCATGAAGGCACAACTGATGTCAAGAGATCTAGAACAAACACTCCCACACATGAATATGAACTCTTTAGAATGTATCAATATGAGACCATACAAGATATGCAGAAGAGATTTACTCATATAGTTAATCATCTTGGATCATTGGGATAAATATTTCCTAATGAAGATCTCATTAACAAAGTGTTGAGATGTTTAAGCAGGCAATGACAACCAAAAGTAACAGCAATTGTAGAATCAAGAGATCTCACTAATATGTCAGTTGCCACTCTCTTTGGAAAACTTCAAGAACATGAAATGGAACTTATGAGACTCCATCAACATGAAGAGAATGATAAAAAGAGGAAAGGAATAACACTCAGAGCCTCATCATCTTCTATTCAAAAAGAAAGTGACAAAGAGGACTTGACTGAAATAGAAGAAGATGATGATTTCAGATTTTTTATGAAGAGATTCAATAAATTTCTAAGAAACAAAAGAAATCAAAGGAAATCAAATATCAATCCAAAGAAGAAAGGAGAAGATTCCTCCTTAGCCCCAAAATGCCATGAATGCGATCAACCTGGACGCATGAGATTCGATTGTCCTGTTTTAAAAGAAGAATGGAAAAATCCGACAAGATGAATTTCAAAGAAAAGAAAGAAAAGAAAACATACATCACTTAGGAAGATAATGACATAAATTCTTCAAGTGATTTAGAAAATAAAATCATTAATCTGGGTCTCATGGTGAAAGACTATAAAAGCAAATAAGAGAAAAGTTGATACATTGATAGTGATTGCTCCAAACACATGACGGGAGATGCATCAGAGTTTATTCATATTTCTCCCAAAAATAATAAACATGTGATCTATGGAGACAACAAACAAAGGTAAAATTGTTGGAATTGGAAAAATAGGTACAAAGCCCTCTAACTCCATAGAAAATCCTTTACTTATTGATGATCTTAAGCATAGTTTATTAAGTATTCATCAATTATGTGATAAAGGTCATTTATCTAACAAGAGGATTTTAATGTTTGTCTATTTTTTACTATTTTTGCCTATGATTGTTAACTTTTGATTTAGTTTTTATGCTTGTTTTCTGCTTGAGTTTTGATTGTCCTTGATGATTATGATTGATAGTTATGTTGATTGTTTTTTATGATTGCTTTTGATTGAGTTTTGTTTATTGATTTTTTTATTGTCTATGATGATTGTGTTTAAGAGTTATGTTGATTGTCTTTGATGATTGATTTTGACGATTGTGTTTAAGGTTATGTTGATTATTGATAACTTTTGATGATTTTTTTTATTATTATATATTTTGATTGTTTTATAATGGATATGTATTTTTGTGGGTGTAAAATAGTTTGTTTTAATGTCTTTTGGTATCACTCTTGACTCTCATATATTGCAACAAGCGATAACATTTTCTCTTAGACCATGAAATGATACTTGTATGGTATGGCATTCTCTACTCTTTTAATTCATTATAAATTGCTGAATGGTTTTCTCCTCTCTGCTCATGATTTGTTTTTGATGTTGACAAAGGGGAAGAGATAGATAAAAGATAAAATAGCAAGGGAAATTACCTATTCTTTATGAGACAACTTTTTATATATGAAATCTATGAAATCTTCAGCTGTCTCATATAAGCAATAATTGCAAAATCAAGGGGGAGTAAACTATACAGATAGATATTTTTTGGTTGTTGTTGCTCCTAACCTACATATGGTTGTCATCATCAAAAAAGGGGAGAATGTAAATTATGTAAGATTTGATGATGTCAAAAAGAATTTGCTTGATAATGAGTGTCATCATCAAAAAAGGAAGAATAATCATGCATGTTTTGATGATGCTGAAAATAAATCACTTGATAATGATTGTCATCATCAAAAAGGGGGAGAATGTGAATGTATGAATACATGATTTTGATGATGCCAAAGAAGAATCAAACAAGGTTGTTTCAAAGGATAAGTGTTGCTTCAAAATTAATGCAAGGTTGCTTCAATAAACAAAGCCTAGCTTCAAGATTAACTCAAGATCAAGTCTTGCCTCAAAACAAAGTGTTTCCAAGACATCTAAGGCTCTGGTAATCGATTACCAAGCAGTGTAATCGATTACCAGAAGACAATTTTGAAAAATAGCTGTTAAAAAGGATTTTGATTTTGAATTTTGAACCTATAATCGATTACCAGATGTTTGTAATTGATTACTAGCAACAGAACTCTTGAAATTCAAATTCAAAAGTCATGACCCTTCAAAATATAACTGTGTAATCGATTACTTGAAACCTGTAATCGATTATTAGGGAAAAAATTCAGAAAAAATGTTTTGAAAAGACACATCTCTTCAAACCATTTTGAAAAGGCATGAAGGACCTATATATATATATGTGTCTAACTTCAAAAATTAAGAGAGAGATATTCTAAGAGAACTTCATTGTCAAATGCTCTCTCAACAGCTCTTGGGCAAACACTTGCAAATCTATTGAGAGTTCATCCAGGAACATCAAATTGTATTATCCACTCTAAAAGAGGGAAATCTTTCTGTTCATCTCAGAAAGTAAGTTGTAATCAAGAGATTGGTTGTCTCTTGAATTGTGAGTTTCCTGAACACAAAGGAAAGGGATTCCTCGGGTGTTCAAAAGTTGTAAAAAGGATTTTTACAAAGTTATTGAAAATCTTAAGTGGGTTGCTTGAGGACTGGACGTAGGCACGGGAAGTGGACGAACCAGTATAAATCGAGTTTGCATTTCTCTCTTCCCTTATCTTATTTATGTTATTGCAATCAATTTTGTCTTGGATGTTTAAAGAACATTATTAAATCAATTATTGCTTCTTCTTCTGCATTTTGTGCCTATCATTTAGAAGGGGGTTAAAAGTTTGTTAGTGGGAAATTTTGAAACTTAATTCACCCCCTCTTAAGTTATTTAGGTCACTTGTCTAACATCTATGACATGTTGTTTGTGAGCATCTATATACAGGATCACCTCTGTTGTGTTGTTTAATACATATAGATGAGCTTGTGACAGCTACTGACAATCCATGGTTGCAACATTGAATCCTCGTGTACCCCTACCTTCCCGTGTGTAGTCATGTCGACTTTGAGGAACCTCGACTGGTGTAGCGGCTTGCATATACTCTGATCAAAACCCAATAGCTTCTTCAGCAATGTATCTTTCAACAATTCTTGCCTTTGGCCGATATTGATTCTTGTATATCCTTTCAACATCTTCATGTAGTGCTCAACCAGATACATCCAACGTAAAAAGATGGGCTCATACAATCGAATCTCCCGTACAAGATGAACAATTAAGTGAATCATGATATAAAAAAATGATGGTGAAAAATACATCTCTAATTGACAAAGGATAATGGAAGCCTCATTCTCCAAATCATCCAATTTGTTGAGGGTTAATGACCTTGCTACAAATGACATTAAAGAAAAAACACAAGCGAGTTATGGAAACCTTAACTTTTTCAGGCAAGATACCACGAATGGCCACTGACAACAGTTGTTGCATTAACACGTGACAATCATGAGATTTCAAGCCAACCAATTTCAAATCATTAATTGACACAAGGCTCTTGATATTTGAAGAGTATCCTTGTGGGACTTTCATATTTTTGAGACAATGACATGCTGGGGGCAAATACATTTGTCGATCTTGTGATTGTGGGTGCAACTGCTCTCATATACCCATGCCAACCAAATCTTGATGACATTTCAAACCATCCTTTGTCTTGCCTTTAATGTTAAGAAGGGTGCCAATTAAACTATCATACAAATTTTTCTCGACATGCATAACGTCTAGACAATGTTGTACATCTAGATTGCACCAATAAAGAAGATTAAAGAATATTGACTTTTTCTTCCAAATGTTCTTCTCAGACGCATCCTTCTTTTGTGTCTTACCAAAGATAGTTACGATGTCTTTCACCCAATCATAAACTTAGTGTCCAACTAAGGATTTCGGTGCACTTTCAATCTCATGGTTCCAATAAATGCTTTCTTCAGTCGCCGATATAGGTGATAAGGTTTCAGAAATCTTCGGTGTCTTGTATATATTGTCTTCTTTCCATGTTTCAGTTGGATGTAAGTTGTCTCTTTCTCACATATAGGACATATGTGGGGTCCTTTCACACTATATCCACTCAAATTCTCATAAGCTAGAAAGTCACTAATGATGCAAAATATCATTACATGTAACCTGAAGGTTTGTTGAAGATTCCCATCATACACATCAACCCCGTCTACCCACAATTTCTCAAGTCTTTAATCAAGGGAGTAAGATAGACATCAATATCATTTTTTGGCTATCTTGGACCCGCTATCATTATACACAACATAATTTATTTTCGCTTCATGCACAACCAAGGAGGAAGTTGTAAATCATTCACAAAACAGGCCATGAATTGTGGTTGGTGCTCAAGTTACCAAAAGGATTCATTTTGTCTTAAGCAAGACCAAGCCTTAGGTTTCTTGGATCCTCTCCAAATTTCGAATACAAGCGATCAATTGTCTTCCATTATGGAGAACCAGCGGGATGTCAGAGTAACCCATCAATTATTCTGCCATCTGCATGTCATCTAAGGTTTTTTTCATCGTCTGCACTAGCAAACAATCTCTTAAACCTTGGTATTATTGGAAAATACCAACACACCTTTGTTCACTTTGTAGTGTGATACCCTACATGTTGGGCACTTGCGCATTTCGGCAAATTGATTTTTATACAAAATACAATCATTAGGGCATGCATGAATTTTCTGGTACTTCATACCCACAAGACATAATATCTTCTTTGCCTGGTAGTGAATTTTGGGTAATATGTTATCGTTAGGAAGCATATTTTTCAATAACGCAAGCAACTCACTGAAGCTTTTGTCACTCCACCCAAATTTGGCCTTCAAGTTCACTATTCTTTCATTGACAGAATATTTCTTATGTTGCATCATTTGATCACAAGAATCATCCTTGTCTTTTGGACAAGGTGTCAAGGTTAAGCACTCGAAAGAGAATAAAGTTGAAGATTTGTTTAATGCTGAGTTTCTCTGGTTATAATCAATTATCTGTAATCCCCTCTGAAGGCTTGCTGCCAAGGATTCGGTAAGACCTTGAAAAACCTTGCTTGACCGTAGTGACAATCACATCTGCTCACCCTCTTTAAATGATTGCCTTAATATATCATTACTAGAACTCATATTCTCCTCCGCTACATTGTTCCAACTTCAAAGACAACTTGGTGAATAAGCCACACTTTTCCTCTGGACATTCTTGATTTTTAGAGAATCAGGCAACTGTGGTTCTCCAAGTATTGGAGACTGAGTACATGAGCTAACTAAAAAGCTATCCCTGAATGCAGATTTAATTGTCCATGAGGCATTAGCTGTGCATGCAAAGTCATCTGCTGATGCATACAAGGTGGTAGTTGATCCCTCACTTTCCTCAGGACATAGCTTACTCATTGCTTCTCCATAACATACTTCCTCTTTTTCAATTTCATCACCACTGGTCACATCTATGACACAATTCATCAATCTGTTGGCATAATTGTCTTATGTCTTCCTTGTCCATATTTTCCTCTTCATTAGTGTCATTATCAAGGTTGTCCCGTACATTGCGTACTTGGAGGTATCCATTTTTACTCCCATCTGAGCTATGAACCTTAGGCTTTGCTCTAATAAGTTCTTCCTGCACCAAAGCAAACACAAATAATTCTTTACTTTCAAATATGTATCAACCCATTAAAAAATGTCACTGAAGTCCTGAAGATAAATAATACCTTTAGTTTCCGGATTTAATCACTTAAATCATTAACATCCTTCTCCTTTATTTCATTGATAACAAGTTCATTTGTAATGGTTCTTACTCGCTGTCCAAACCTGGGAGTGGGCAGCGTTTCACTACTATTCCTACGATCAAAAAATACAATCTTTACCACTACAAACAAATTACAAGATGTCAGGCATACACATGAATAAGTAATGTTCCTCGGTCCAGGTAAATTACTTGTTATTTGTGGAGATGGAACAAATTAATGAGAGTTTGGCATTCCCACCAAGTGATTCTTGTAGTAAACGAGTTAAACAGGATATAAAGACCCAATTAGCTAAGTTGATAAATCTGTCTCAATCTTAAATAAGAAAAAAAATACATTAGTCTTCTGTAGCTAGTCACTTTAAATACAATTATAGCGGCCAATACCTTACACCAAGATACAATCACAAAAGTGAAAATTATATGTGATCTAGAGCTCTTAGAATTTAAGCTAGTTGCTCCAACTTTTCTGTTTGAAAGGCCCTACACAACATATAAATACCTAATTAGCTAAGCTGATAAAGTATAAATACTAAGTAGACATCTAATATTCAACAATATATTTGCTTTGATGCATCAGTAGTCCCTACCTTAATCAGAATTTGTGTTACATCATCATAGCTAGTGACATATTCCTTGGTCAGATTCTCTATATACAATGCATTTTTCGAATCATCTTTCATCTGCAATAATTTAGACCAGCCATAATAAGCCTGCAGCAATGGAAAAGTAGTGTATTAGTCAATAAGTTGTTGAATTTTGTTTTGTTTGAACAAGTTAATATTGTGATGAATTTGTTTGGTTTAGTGATGGAATTTGTGGTAGACATTTCCAGATCATGGTTAGGACTAGAGGCTTAAGTCATGCCTTGGGTAGGGTTATTGGCAGAGCTCTAGGGAGAGAGGATCGTCATGATTCAGATGATGCTCCCCCAGCGGCGAAGGCCTACGGCATCGGCACGTAGGCAACAGGAAGTTGCCCCTGTTGCCAAGGATGACCCTGTGGTACCTGCAGACATACATGCACCTAGTGTCGAGGATGACCCTGTTGTAGCTGCAGATGTACATGCAGCTGGTGTAGACGCTGCTAATGATGCTGAGGGATTTCCAGGTGAGCCGCGTGACCCATCAGTGCTTATCGAGTATGCTGACCATGTTGCAGTCAGCGTATGGAACGAAGAGGTATTTATAATATTGAAGTTAACTTATTTTTTAAGTATATATTATTATTGAAATTTGTGTTCCTTTAAATTATTATGTTAATAAAGTGTTTGTTCCTTTATACTTCAATTCAGGAACGTCTTGAATTGAGGTTATCCTCCCATGGGAGGAATGTGTAGAAATTAGGTAGGCCTGCTCCTGAAATTGAAGGGCTAATTACTGCCACAGGACTAAGTCCTTTGATTGCGTTTTCAGTAGATACTGGCGATCGGGGACTTATATCCTCGTTCGTGGAGAGGTGGCACAGGGAGACTAGCAGTTTCCATCTTCTCATGGGGAAGTTTAGCATCACCCTGGATGATGTGATGTCTCTGCTTCATCTTCCCATTATTGGCACCTTCCATACCTTCGAGCCTCTGCACATCAACGAGGCGGTGTTGATGTTGGTTGAGTTACTAGAAGTCTCCAGAGAGGCAGCTAGGGCTGAGACAGCATATTGTCATGGACCATACGTACACCTATCTTGGCTACGAGATATATATCAGAGCATATGTCAGGCCGGACATTGGACAGCTGCAGCTCGTGCCTATCTTCTTCATCTTTTAGGTTGCACTCTTTTTTCTAACAAGAGTGCAACCCATGTTCATGTTGTCTTCTTAGACGCTTTGCGTGACTTGAGTCAGAGTGGGAGCTATGCATGGGGAGCAGCTGCATTGGTGCATATGTACGATCATTTGAATGATGCTTGTAGGAGCAGCATCCGACAGCTTGCTGGTTACATCACTCTCTTACAGGTAATTAATATGTTTTTCATAAGTTAATTACAACAATGCTTTAAATAGGGTATTTAAGATGTTCATTTGAAATTTGTATGATTTTGATGTAATACTGTTGGATATATGAGCACTTTTCGTCAGTTGCGAAGTGTATGGCTGATCCGGACTATGATGAGGTGTCACCACATGCATGTCGATGGATTACTATGAAGGCGATTGTGAAGTCCATATTTACAGCAACGTACAGGCAGCATCTTGATCGACTCAGGATTCCTGATGTCCGTTGGATGCCTTATGGGGAGCACCGACCCTTTTGAGAGTTTGATTTTATTTCATGCTTTTTCGGTCAGCTATAATGGGGGCCCGTTGCCGTTAGACACCGACCAGAGAGGGTCATGCGCCAGTTCGGATACGTCTAGAGTATTCCTGCAGAGGCTATCGATTCATGGGTGTCATTTGAAGAAATAGACGATAATTGGATGCACTACTCAGACCATCTTGCACCAGCAGGTGAGATATGTCTTGTGCTAGGTCAGTGTGTGCCCGATTACATGGGCTGGTTCTTCGTCATTTCTCATCCATTTATGATCGTGGCACAGCAATCAGATCCGCCGCGACATCCACCTGTGACGCATGATGCCTCATTTGTGGAGCCACATATCCCTCAGGTCCGGTCCCCGAGCCACCAGCAGCACCGACACATGCCCGTTCTGATGTGGACCAGCCTAGACATGCAGTGGTAAGTGTTACTATTTGCTTAGTTGTATCAAATGTCATTTACGTCAATTATTTTAATACTAATTTGTCTAATTTGTTTATTTTCTATTTAACAGGAAGCTTGTCATGCGATCACTGAAAGGTTGGAGCGTCTGCTCAACCTTCGGATAGTCACGACAAGCACAGAGACACACAAGGTCATGGAACAATGCATCAGGATTGTCAGGGGTGTCACAGAATACGTCATTGTGTATGTGAGGTCTTGATGTAGGTGGCGCATGGATCAGCCATAGTTTCTTTACACATTTGATATTATCATATTTGGACGATGTATATATTTTTCTTGAATTTGAAAACATTTTGTTTTTTACTGAACCTTTTGCATATTTTAAGTTATTTTGGTTTATAATATTAGTGTTAATGTTAAAATCCTAATTTTAAATTACTTGATTCCAAATTCATTCCAAAATCGTCGAAATAGTATGAATGTGATTCCAAATTGAAGCAAACAACTAAAAACTATTTTGAAATAATACAATATGGATCTCACTAACTTTGAAATTTATTTTTTCTTATTCTCTTACTTACCAATTTAACCAATTTTTTCTTATTCTCTTACTTACCTGTAATTTTTTCTCAGTTTCTCTAAACTTAGTTATATCTAATTCCATAATATATTATAACACTATAAATGAAAATACACAATTTAGAAAGTACCATACTTAAATCAGACTTTTTTAACATTTTATTTTCTTTCTTTGGATTTGAATTCACTCATTGCATATGCAATTAGTAAATAGATAAATATCTTAATTATCTCAAATTATTCTTTTTTTTATTTCTAAATTAAGTTTATGGTAACTAGTGAAATGACTAGTTATTCTTAAGAGAGTGAGAGGAATAAATTTGGATTATACAACTATATACAAATGGTCAAAATTATAATAAAAATATTATCAAAGTTTAATGTCGTACGATCACTTAAAAAATTATATAATGTTTTTAAAAAAAATTCACATATTATATGTTTTAATCTTTATCCTTCATGATAAGATTAACTATCATTATTTATTTTTCTCACTAAATAAATCCCTTGTATTTTATATTTTTTGTTATTAAATGAAATTAAATTTATAAATTCTTATAAAATTGTTGAATTTAAACCACCAACCACATGGAACAATTGGTGAGTAATGTCGGAGTAGGACTCCAGGTCATTGGGACAATCTATTTTTAAAAATTGAAAATTAATTCTACAAAAAATCAATAAAAAAATGACACTTTTTGTTGGTGAATTAAAGTAGATGCATGGAATGCTAGTACCAGTAACAAGGTTTCTCCAACCTAATTATACCTCATTTGTCTGTTCACTAGTATTGTATTAACAAAGAAAAAAAGCATTACATGGAAAGTTTCTCTTTCTCGTGGCGTGTTCTTTTCACCTCCCTGACCACATTTCACAAGTCATGACAAGTGCACTGACCACATTTCAAAAGTCATGACAAGTGCAATCGTGGCGTGTTCTATTCCTGACCTTTACCTTCCCAAGGCTTTCTCCTCCATTTGCTTTGGCCAGGACAAATGTCCTATTCTTTTCACCCTTTTCAATTCTATTTTTATCACTTCTAAATTTCAACTAGTAATATATTACAATGTTTTTTTTATCTATAAATGTTAATTAAATGTTAGTTTCTTAATTTTTATTAACAAAAAAGATTGAATCCACTCATCCTTTTTCTTTTCTCTCATTATTTCTTATTCATCAAACTAACTTTATATAATAACATAGATATTTATACACGTGCGGTGTTCACTTCAGATAAAAATCCGTGTCACTGTTTCTTAGTGGTTCTGGTAAAGTTGTTGCCACATATTCTTATCTTCATCACCCGATTCAAACTTTTGTTGTTTTCATTACATCACATGTATCTGTTTATCTCCTCTCCACCTTGCATTTGCATGTCTTTTGATAACTCAGAAAGCCTTAATTGTTTTCGAAACAGTTTTCCAAATTTACATTTTTGTCATTAGCTTCTAATATTTCGGTTGGGTTAGGTTAGACCTTTCTCTTCATCTTTCAACTTAAATTTATTAACCCATCACTAATTATTTTTTTGCTCCTACTATTATCATTTTAATTTGACCAATTTCTTGATTTTGGTAAACCATGAACATAAAAAAATAATCATACATTTTCATTCCATAATGGACACGAATTCAAACATTACATTAACTTCAACATAGTGGAAAGAAATAAAATTTGCATGAAATTCTATAACTAAGTAATGCTAATTTTGCAACAAGGACACGTCGTCTTCCATTTCCCTTACATGTTTACTAAAAACAGCTAAAATTTCTATTGACCCAAATTATTTCCAATAGTCAGACTACACTAAGACCTTTAGCACGTCATCGTTGGTTTTCAGTTCAATAATTTTGAATTTGATAATTTTATCTGAATACTCATGGTGGCTTGGTTGTCAAAAAAACAATCGTCTTACCGTTTGTGTTTTATGAATAACACAAGGGGAAATCTCATGAGGCATAACTTGCTTGATCAAATCCTTCAGTTCATCCATGGTACATCCGGAAGGAATGTTAAACTTTTTGGGATTTTTTCTTGTGAACGAGTAACCAACAAACTCATGTCGGCGTGGCATGTTTCACCTCTCGTTGTAATATAGCAGGGCATCATGAGTAGGGGTCATAGTTGCTTCAAGTAAGTTTAATATATCATTTGGTGTTCTACCAATGGTGCATAATAACTCAATTGGACCAACACACAAAAATTGATGATTACACATTAACATTGTGTTAACATCATCATCATTTTTCAGTTGCATACATTTAAAGCAAAATTGGTTACCTGTATCTGTGAATGGCTGTCGGTAGTAAATTGCATCCAAATATTGTTTGTCGGTTAGCTAAAGGATATTGTGTATTCTGGTTTTTAACGTTTGAAAATTACAAGCGTTAGGTAGTCGAATGGATACTGGAGTGGAAGTTTGAAAATAAACACCACTGTCGTTGTGAACAATCAATCCATTTTAAAAAAATAAAACCTAATATCGAGTTCACAATTGTCTGACTGCTTGTTTCTCTCAAGAATGTCATACTTCGTTCTAAGAATTGGGTTACGAGAGAATGTGTGATTTTTTACAGTGTTCGGGTGTGTCATATATATAGATGACTTTCACTATCATTGCTTTATTTTTTTAAAAAAATAGAGACGCGTGCAGATAATTTCTGTTTGTGTTGTTAACTACATCAATGTCGTGTCATGCTTTATCTTGTATCAGAATGTGTTGTCAAGTCTAACAATGATATGTCATGCTTTATGTTAATACGCATGCATTTCACAATGTGTTGTCAACTCAGACAACGATTTATCATACACGCGTACATTAAAAAATTAAGAAACCAAGTTAAATCTTAAAATATAATTAAGGGACTAATTCTATGTGTTAAGAATTAATGTGTTCAAACTTAATTCAACAAATATACAAAGACAGATAACTCTAATGTGAGATTAAAATTCATAACGATTAGCCATTAAAAGGTACATCTTCAGTATTCATTTATGTCTACATAGTCTCTTTTGAACATGATGAAACTTCTATAATGTTGCATTCTACTAATATATGGAGTTGGTCACTGCTTTGCCTGAGGATGACAATTGCTAGACCATAACAATGTTACAAGCGATAAAGGACAATGGTCTTTTAAATAAACTTGTTGTACATGCAGAAACAATATTAACTCAACCGTAAACAATTGATTGCATCAATTTAAAAATAACTCTATATATCTAGAATGTACCTGAATAAAATGATTACCATAGACGTGACCGATAAAAAATTATGCGATGCACTGAAGAATCTGCTAGTGATTGACTTCTAAGAGAAAAGAATGTCATGCTTTGTTATTGAGACAATGATACAAGGATTACATTATACCTTGATGCAATGACATATCCCATGTCAGTTATATCCATCCACTTACCCATATTCACTTGAATGAGACAAATATAGACGTCAAAGTTAATTTTAAAGTTAACTCTTAAAAAGCAAAACATAAATTACATACCTTGGTTAACCCATCAATAAGTAGTGACATCCTTAATTCCTCAAATTTGTCCATGCCACCAAAGAGCTTGATACAATCATCTAAGAATTTGCCAAGTTCTTTAAGATGGTAGCAGACCAATGACCAAGAGTCTTCACCCATACCTAATAAACTGACAACCGACCGATATCCACAGTTTCCGCCAGGTTTGACATCCACAATGTTGTCAATGAAATCCTACATAAATGGCTGAAATTGATCCAACATAGGCATGACCTTTCTTGGATTGGGTTGGTCAGAAGATGATGCACTACGCCTCACTGACGAATTGCTATTTTGCACAGAATGAAAAGCATTTACATACTCCCAGTAAGATGGATCACGCTTTGTTGACCTTGGGTTTCTGTTCATCGGTTTCTTCGGTGCACCTTTTGTGTTAATATTTGTTGGAGGAGGACACATAGAATTTTGATTAGGGTATGCAATTTCCTAAAGTTTACTCTTCAAAGTAAACTTACCACAAACATCAAGTTCTTCAAATCTTTTGGATATGGTTTCCGTCTCTTCCTTGATGCTCACTTCGGGCTCAGATAACCCTTGGTCTGAAAAACTGAGTCTCCTCCAGAACATATGGAATGAATCTAGTGGGATGCAACCAACACCATATTTAGATAGCTCACATGCACAAGGAAGACCATGCGTGGTTCTCATGACACAACCACAAGTGGAAGGATTCTTGCTAGCAAAATGTACACGTCAAACTCAACAGCAATCTGATTTAAAGCATACCTTGAAACCATTCCAAGAAGCCTCTTGTATAAGTTTTTTTTTAAAGACATGTCTAACAACATGTGTACTTGTTTCAAAGGATGCTTTAATTTCAGTGTGCTACAGCGTCATCATGTTGTTCATGGCATCCCAGACATTGCATAAGTGTCCAAGGCTATTCTGTAACACTTTTTTTAAACCCCAGTGAGCAGATTCAACCCTACATTTCAAATACACAAATAACAATAAACATATACAACAATAAAATTCCATCAATTCATCAACATTAATAAAAATAATTGAATATTTTCATGCCTGTTTGTTGTTGTGTTTTCAAAGTGCATCACCTTATTTGTCCAGGCAGTAACAAATTTTTCCTTGTGTGGGATTATCCATATTTCGTTGACATAGTCAACAAACATTGGCCAAGGTGAACAAGTCATTTCAAACTTCTTCAGGCATTCATCGAACTGCTGCTCCGAAGGACAATCAACCAGACTTCCCCAAGCATCCATGACATACTCCCAAGCAATTTTTGACCAATTAATGATTTACATTTAGCCTTGACATTCTTGTTTATGTGAAAGCTGCAAAACAAATTTGTACACTCAGGAAATACAGTTTTCACTGCATTCATCAATGCTAGGTCTCTGTCAGTCACAATAACTCCAGGGAGAGCATCACATTTTAAAAATATACCTCAAAATCGTTCTAAAACCCATACCACATTATTAAGACGTTCACACTCCAGATATGTAAAACCAGCAGAGAATGTCATCCTTGTTGGTGTCACCCCAACAAAATCAAGCAGTGGGAGTCTGTACCCGTTTGTTTTGTAGGTATTGTCTATCAAAAACACCAAATTACATGCATTGATTAACTTCACTGCATCAGGGTGACACCAAAACATATCACGTACCACGTCTTCATCCTTTAATCTTTGCCAATGAATATATTGATCCCATTCAAGAAGCTTCATTAGATGTTGCATTTCAGTATCACTTCCTCTAATGGAAGAACAATATGCACTTCTTGCATTGTATATTTGTTTGATGGTTGTACAATTATTGGCATTGTGCTCCTTTAGAGTTAGCAGAATGTTTCTTGGTTTCACTATTGACTTGGTCATATCAGCAATAAGTGTCTTTTCAGCTTTAGTCAATTGCCCAACATATGGATGTCCAACTAATGACTTGGCAAATTTATGATTATGAATCTCACACATCAACTTCATCATCCAACCTTGTCCTCCAACCACTGGTTTGCCACGAAGCTTGAAGGGACACCCACATTTCCTAGTCCCAGTATATCTTCTAACAAATTCTTTTTTCCTACACCTATACTCGTCACTCCTTTCATAGTCAATTAACACAAACGAAGTCTTTCCTCTACTACCAGTGTTTGTATCAGACCTTATAATGACCGCCACAAATCCATTTTCATGAGCAACGGATCGAGCCCACTACAAAACATCTTCTCGGCTATCAAACACCTACAATACAATCCAGACAATTTCAGTTTTCTACAACACATTCATTTTATTAAATCACTCACAATAATGAACATTATTACCTAAGAAGTATTGAACGCATCCGAACAATCAGCATGTGGTTCATTCACACCATATTCTTCTTCATTTTGATAATCCATATTAACTTCTTCAGACATTATACTGTCATACATCCATTGATCTTCGTCCATCTTAACAATAAATCATAAATTTCAACACAGACATACAACAACTAACCGCACTATACATAACATACAAAACTCTACATAATCTTTTACTGTCACTCACAACAACTCATTAATAGTAAAATGCAAAAGCCATATGTTATTCTACATACAATTTTAATCAATTACACGTATAAACAATTAAATTATTTTTTTAAATAACAATACAAACAAAGTAATAACTAAAATAATTAAAAAATTAAATAAATATTACAAATTCAAAATTTGTATAAGCCTTACGGATCAAGTTGATCCGTAACCCTTATACGGATCAACTTGATTCGCAAGTCTCATACGGATCAACTTGATCCGTAAGGCTTGTACGGATCAACTTGATCCCTATGTGTAATATCAACATATAGATCAACTTGATCTGTATCACCCTTACGGACGAAGTTGATCCGTATGATTTACGGACCACCCCACTCACACACACCCAACACAAATGTGTACCTCGTATGTCGCCAACGACGAACCAACCATCGCAACAATGAACACCGACACCTTCACCTTCACCGAAGCTCACCGATCACAAGAAAAAAACACATCCAAGAGAGAAAAATGAAGAAAATAAACGTTTGTGGCGAAAAGCACTGTGCACCCAGCTTTTAATAGAAAAAGATAGTGGAAGGGCAATTTTGGCATTTTTTTAAAAAATGTTGGGTGCACCTAGCATTAGCCTCACTTGCACGTAGGAAAAGTATCATTTTAATGATGAGAACAGAACATCTCATTTTGTGGGTGTGTAGAAGTAGAAGAGACATACAAAAACAGAAAAGGAAAAACAAAGTAATAAATATAATAATTGATATTTTATAAAAGGAAAATAAAGATAGGAATAAATTGGGTAGAAGCATATGATAAATATATATAATAATTTGGACGGATTCTAGGAAAGTTAAACGTCTTACGTACGGTACGAAAGAATCCTTAATCATTAGATTTATTTTAGTTTTTATCATACAGTCCCAATTTTTTTCTTTTTTCTCTGCTTATGCTTATCTTTTCCCCTTTTGTCCTTTTGTTTTACCTCTCTCTTCTCTCTATTCCCACCACCTTACACCACCATCTCTCCACCACAGGCAACTGCACCGATTACCACCGTCACCACTCTACTATGTGTGGCACACCTAGATAAAGGGGTGGGTTGAAAGTTTCACATGACTAAAATGGAGCATGTTGAAGTCCCACATTGAATAAAGATAGTGTCGAGATAAACTATATAAGTGGAAAATAATCCATCCACCCCTTTCATCACAAAATACATAAGCATTAAGGAATATGCCCCCAGTTGGATATTAGTAAGTGGGGTTTTTTGGTCCCTACTTATCATAAGTTACGGTCCCTTAGTATGTCATACTACTAGGGTGTAAATGGGGCAGACATGCAACTCAAAGGAGGGTGTTACTTTGGGCACCCGGCACCCTAGGTGAAAAGGTTAAAATGCCCTTCACCCTATTAATATAAATACGACTATAGTGCGCGTTTGTACGATTCTGTTGCAATGCTTCTTCTTCCTTTGTGTCGTGCTTCTTCCTCCTTGTGGTGATCTCCTTCATTCTCTTTCTTCTTCTTCATTCTCCTTCACGCACGTCGTGGTTGCGGTTCTTCTTCTTCCTCCACTTCCCGTGCGGTTGTGGTTCTTCTTCTTCCCCTTCCATGTGTCATTTCACTCCGTTGGTGTTTCTTCTTCTTCTTTCGTGGGTGCTGGATGTTGTTGTTTTGGATGTTGTTGATATTGGTTTGATGTTGTTGTTCGAAGCAATGTTGCAAACAAAAATGACATTTTTCTGGAAAAGCCCCATACGGATCATCAATACGTCTTGTTCATACGAATTCGTATGGTTCATACGGATTGGCAATCCGTATGAGTTTTTTTTTTTGTTGAATAATTTTTTTTCATTTTTTTCTCTTCTAATTTTTTTCTTTTTGAAAATTTTGTTTACATTGTAAATATATATTTGTCAATTATTATTTAAATTGTTTCGTAGTGTAATATTATTTTGTAATGTTAGTGGAATTTTATGATTTTTTCTGATTTATATGTTAAGTATTGATTTTATTTATAAAAAAAAGTATATTAGTTAATACTAAGATTAGATTAGATTAGATTGCTAAAATTAAAATTAGATCGGTGAAATAATTAATTTTCAATATTTTTATATTATATTTGTTTAACTTTAAAAAAAATTGAAACAAATATTTAAAAGATGTTGAATTTTTTACTTATGAAAAATATTGAAATCATAATTAAAAATAATGTATATTTGTTAGTTACAAAAAAATTTAAACGAAAATTTTAAATAATTAAAATTTGTTATAAAAATATTGAAATATAATTTTTAATTGTTAGTTATAAAAAATTATGAAACCAAAATTTAAAATTTAAAATATGATAAGATTTTTAGTTTAAGATAATGATCAAAAATAAATTTAAAAATATATTAGATTTGGTAGATATAAAAAATACTGAAACCAAAATTTAAAATTTAAGATATGATAAGATTGTTAGTTTAAGATAATGATTGCAATCAAATATAAAAAATATATTAGATTTGGTAGTTATAAAAAATATTGAAACCAAATTTTAAAATTTAAAATATGATAAGATTTTTAGTTTAAGATAATATTGAAATCAAATTTAAAAATATATTATATTTGGTAGTTATACAAAATATTGAAACCATAATTTAAAATTTAAAATATGATAAGATTGTTAGTTTAAGATAATGAATGAAATCAAATTTAAAAATATATTTAATTTGATACTTATAAAAAATATTGAAATCAAAATTTAAAATTTAAAATATGATAAGGTGGTTAGTTTAAGATAATGATTGGAATCTAATTTAAAAATATATTAAATTTGATAGTTATAAAAAATATGAAAACCAAAATTTAAAAGATGATAAGATTGTTAGTTTAAAGATAATGATTGAAATCAAATTTAAAAATATATTTAATTTGGTACTTATAAAAAATATTAAAATCAAAATTTATAATTTAAAATATGATAAGATTGTTAGTTTAAGATAATGATTGAAATCAAATTTAAAAATATATAAAATTTGGTAGTTATAAAAAATATTAAAATCAAAATTTAAGTATCAATAACTGTATGGCCATGCGGATTTAAAAAAATTTAGAAACATACAGATTATTTGTATGACTCATACGGATCAATAATCCGTATGACCATATAGATCAATAATCCGTATGACCATACGGATGGCTGGCCATATGGATTGATGATCCGTATGAATCATACGGATTAACAATCCGTATGTTTCTAATTTTTTTTTACGTACCTCTTCTTCTCCTGCGATGAATAATCTCTCAACTTCACCATATCCTATTGAACAACGTGCGTACACCACCAAAGACAAAAAACACTTAGAAAAGAAGACTAACACAAGGTAAAGAAAACAACTTACACTAAGGGTGTGAGATTTTACGAAAAAAAATGATACTACAGAAATGAAAAACCAAATTTCCTATTTGTAACCAAAAATACTCGTGAGGGTATTTTTGGAATTTTAAAAACTGCTGGGTGTCCCAGCAAAAATGCTGGGTGCCCCCAAGCAATTGCCCTCAATGGACGGACGGTCTTGACCTTGGGGGCCCACGCCCAAGATCTTCATAAACAGCAAAATCACACCTATTTTCTTCAACTTATAATAGAGTTTTTCGTAAATACTTTTATTTTTGTCATAATTGAAGTATCATCCAAATTATCCAATAATGTTCTGTCTACGATGAAGTACTAAATTAGGTATCTCGTTATCTCTTATAGGCATATTACTGATATATAAATATTTTTTATTAAAGACTTTTATTTGAGTCAAATAAAATTATTATATATAATAAAAATTTATTTTCTATACAACGTGCTGTGTCTCATTATCTCTGGTGGTGCATTATTTATTACTGTTAGATATATTTATATTATAATGAACGATTGAGAAGTTTGATGGGTAACCGATTGTTCTGGTTAGTTAAACCTGAAATAACTGAAGAAAAATTGCAAAGGGAGGGGTTCAACTCAACAAGACTCTTTTGAACTCTCGATGGCAATAACCTCTCTTCATTCTTCCTTGTACTCAACCCCCTAGTTTCCTTTTTCCCTCACCCCACCTTGGTCACAAGGTGATAAGTAATTAGAAAAAAAGCTGCAACAAAGTCTCTAGACTCTAGTGTTTCAACATTGATGCTTTTCCTAGCAAATAGATGACATGGCTTTTGAATCCCATTCAATAAGCAAGGCAATTTTGCACTTCTCTCTGCAGCTACACTTGATGTTTCTGATCCCATTGTGATGTCTTCTTTGGTGCATGTGTGTGTGTCTGAAACGAGACCAGATTGTAGATGTTCCTAAACTGTTTGATAAAATTATTGACTTAAAAGCAAAATCCAAAACCAAATTGCACAGATCATAAATAGCACCACTTCGTCTTCAAGTCCTTTCCCCGAATTCTCGGTCTCCCCTCTCAACCTCACTGTTTCACCTCATTCGCTCTTTCTCACCCTTCAGCACTACACCGTCCTTATAATTTTAGAAGAAATGAAAGTATTGAAAATTTGTAAATCAACACACTTCATCAAATGCTCCGCATCAAGAAAATTGTTTTTATTGAACAAGGAAAAACTGAACTTGAAAAAAAGAATGTTGTGCCATGAAAGAGCTTTTTTTCCCCCACGGATTTATCATTTTTTTAATTAAAGAGACAAAAGAATAAACATATATATAAGCAATGTTATTTAATTATTCATATATACCAATTCAATACGTAATGTTCTTTGATCTAATACAGTCAGGCCAGTACGTCATCAGATTTTTTATGCCCTGGATGAAGTGAGAAAATTATATCTTCATGAGTTATAATCATTTCAATTTTATCCTTGTATTTTTTGTGAAAAAATCATTAATAATTTCAAGTTTGATAAATTAATTTCTTTTAGTGTATGTAATAGTAACAACAATAGTTAATATTTTGTCAGTTTTTGTTAAACTTATATTATTGAAAAAAATACTTATTTTAATAAAATATGTGACTTTCTATGTAGTTTTAGTATGTCGGTATAAACCCTTTTTACTTAAAAAAATAAATAAATTTCTGCCTAAATTTTGGATAAGCATAAATTAATTAGTGCAAAAAAATCAATAAGGCCCAATAAACACAGTCTATGCACACAGGATGAACAAATTGAAGGTTTGTCTACACTAATAATGTGTTTGAATAACATCATGAATCAATTCTACTCCTCCAAATCATGGTGATAGAAACAATTATTTGTTACTTTTTTTTTCATCATGAAAAATAATTGATTATTTTTTATCATAAATCTAATTCAAACACACTAAGTTCACGTGTTCCTATCTCATGCACGTGAGCCCACACCTTTATTAACTTATTTAGAAGCTTATTAAAACAAATAATGATATTTAAAGACATGATAGCATGTAAAACCAAACAATGTAAAAGTAAAATTTTAGCCTTTTGAAATACTCACATGCATATATACATTATAATTCGGGTTAGATAATCTAAAACCATGTTGAATACTAACTAACGTGTTATCTAAAAAAAAAAAACCATGTTGAAATACTAACTAACTTGATTTAAATAATATTCATATGTTTGCTGGTTTTGAAAATTTGTTTCGAAGTTTAACTGAACTTTAGAGTTAGAATAATTTTTGTGTTGAATCAAAACTCTTTTTACTGGATTTTACCAATAATTTTTTTTCAAATAAAAACATTTAAACGTAAACTACTTTTGCTTCAAATCAACTTAATTTAAACTCAATTTTATCATGGCTGACCAAACAGTGTATGTGAACGTGTCAAGAAGCCGGTTGTGTTCATCCAATTAGGACCTTTTTCTTTGACTTTCTTGGTTATTAATATATAGTTACGGAACTAGAACAAGAGTACGGACTACATGAAGCTGAGTGTTAATCCATCAATCAATAGTATATAACGTGTCACGGGACACGTACTTTGAATGATTTTAGTAAGTTTGAAACTTTGGATATATACACAAGTTAGTTATATCATTTGAATATATATAGTTATTTAAAATAGTCAACTAATTAATACATTAAGTTAATAGCAGTAAAAAAAAAAGTAATACATTAAATAAGTGTATGATGGATGCTCTGTGTTATTTACTAAACTACATGTCTGCAGCTGAGCATGCTTATGCAATATATATTATTGGTGATATCTAAGCTATTATAATTGATATAATTAAAATATTAAACTACATGTCTAAAACTAAACATTTTCATTATTATTGTCTATATGAATTATTTGATGTTATGTGTTAATGTAGATCAAAACTCATTATTTATAATATGAAAAAAAAAAGATGAATGTTATTTTGCTGTTATTAGGCCTTGGAAATTATAAAAGAAAAAGGTTGGTGTAAAGTCTGGTTGGAATGTGATTCTGAATTGGTTATCAAGGCCTTGGAAAATTATTTTGTTGTTCCCTGGTGTCTGCGTAGGAGATGGATGAATTGCTTTTTTCTTTTTTTAAAGATATATCTTTATTTTTTTGTTCACATCTACAGGGAAGAAACACTTGTGTCGATACACTTGCTAACTTTGAAGCTTCTACAGCTCCATTTTTTTTTTTGGGACTCTGTTCCCCTTTTTTGCTAGAACGGGAGCACCTTAGGAATAGGAATTTTGTTTTTGTATTGACCAGTTTATATATATATATATATATATATATATATATATATATATATATATATATATATATATATATATATATATATATATTATTTCGTCTTCGGTTCACTAGATACTTTTAGAATTTTATTCAATTGGACATTTTATAACTTTTTCAGCTCATTATACTTAATTTTAATATTTATATCTTTATATCTTTATTTTTACATGTGTGATTATTATTATTATTATTAATTTATTTTTTTAAAATATTTTGTCCCACTAAGCCAGGGTCTTGGATCAACTGCTTATAACAATTATTTATTAAGATTTTTTATGGCATCCTATGCAGAACATGTTTTCTTATCCTATTCAAAATTTAAAAGAATTACTGCTTATATATGATATCTATTATACGTTTCAAGCTGGACAAACGTTTTATTCTCTTTGATAATAACTGATATCATGACTGGTTATACAAATTTATGTTCAGGTTAGTAGTGTTTAAATGTTCAATTTTGCTATTAAGAAATTTATTTTTTTGAAAATTTAAAATAAATTTAAATGTCCATACTTGATTAGTCCAATTCAAACCAATCCATTTGTGATTGAATTGAATTTGATAAAAAAAAATCAACTCATTCATATAATTTTTATTGGATTGGATAATAATTTTAGTTAAATCTAACCTTATCTTCATGAAAACACTTCCTAACTTATTCTCTTTATTTTTTTCTTATCTATATAATTAGTATTTCCGATCCACATTTAAAATATAAAGCATATTTGATTATTAAGATAAAGTTAAATAAATACTAAAATATTAATATTTTTTAGTTTTAAAAACTTCATAATCATTTTATCTATTCACATATTTTTATAATAATCTCAATTATTAATTTTCAACTAAAAAATATTTTTTTTTTATCTTTTAAAGTTCATTCTGCATCTTAAAAAAGTCAAATTCGTGTAAGTCAATGCTAAAAAAACAGAAAGGAATTATATTGTACCACCACAACAGTAGTATCTTTTTTACATTAACATGATAAATACAAGTTCTTATAAAATCGAAAAGCTCTTATATTCAACGAATGTGAGAACAAGCGATAGTATGATTATTATTAGTTAAATGTTAATCGGTGTCTTAAAAGAAGATAGGTCAAGAAACTTAAATTAAAAATATTTTTATTGGAAGATGAAAAATTATGTTGTTTCGTAATCTTTTCTATAATTTAGACAATAATTTTTTTTCTTAGTTTCTTAATAATATTTTAAAGGTATTAATTAAAAAATCCTTTATTATTATTATTATGAACACACCAAACAGCCTTTTAAAATGTGTAGCACAAAAAAGTCTACGCTTCCTCGTGTGGTAAGGAACAATATCCGGTGGAACAACTCTAAGAGCTCGTGAAAGGGTAAGCTGGGTCTGTATGATATTGTTTCTGTTGCCATCAATTGCTGCAAATTTCAGTTACAAGACTTTGTTTATACTAATTTTAATCTATTAAGACAAACAAAAGTCTACATTACCTGGCTACCTGATTACCAATTTGATTATTGATTTGCATTGGTTGAGACTTTTTCATTTCCATAATATGTGTATCGGAGTCAACAATCGATCGACATGATGACAACAATAAAATGGATTGAGATTACAAGTAATCTTGATGAGTAAGTGAATGTATAGATTATATGATGATACTTTTTTTAGAACATCTGATTATATAATTTATATGAAAGCCACTATGCATGTCTATAATTGATTGACCTGCATGTTGTGTAGCTTTTTAAAAGGTCCATTTTTAATCAAGTTAGCCACGGAGTGGCGTTCTAATTATACAACTTGCCAAACATATGAATATTGCAAAAGGGAGCCTATTTTTAAATCAAATTAATAATTATTTTGATATAATGCCGTCACAGACAACATGTACGACTTTTTGAAATAATCATTAAATTTCAGCAAAAGGATATTACATACTATATGAAAAAAATACTATATGGAAAAGGAACGTCATTTTGCATTTCAGGTATTGCGCGGAACAATCCAGAAAATAAAGTATATCAGATTCAAAACTGGGATAAAATTATGTCTATATTAAATTTGAAATTAATTTTAAAATTAAATCATTAACTTTCTTAAAGGTTAATGGTGTAAAATTTTGATACTATCAATTAATAAAAATTATCATTGACTTTTAAAATTATTATTATAAAAGTAAAAATAAACTTATTATAAACATAACAATTTATTAATTAGGTTATACTGTAAAAAAACATTACATTAATGCTTATTAGTGCTGATATAGATATTCTTAATCGTCTGCATTCACAATAAAAATTCAAATATATATTTCCCACATTGTCCATTAATATATATATATATATATATATATATATATATATATATTATTTGAATATTTACTTTTAAATAAAAGTATTTTTAAGATTTAACATTTCAGCAAGTCAAATAATTTTTATGCATCAAATATTTTATATTTTTAATGTTTATCAAATATTATATTATTATTTTCAAACTTGAGGGATTAATTTTTTTCAAATTGAGGGAGTAAAAACTAAATTCAATCTAAATTTCAAGGGACTAAAAACATAATTAGGTCTATAATATATTGTAATCATGATTGGTGTTTGGTGCATGGTTAAGAATGTTTTTGAGCTATAATGTATTGTAGTCAATCTAAATTTTTAGTAAGTTAAAAAATGATCTAAAGATAATTTTTTAATATTTGAAGAGCAAGTATGATTTAGAATAACAATTTAAATTCACTACGATTGACTTGTTTTTTTGGTTAAAACTAGAATCTTCCATTTAGTGAGGAGAGTTTATGTAATTTGTATGAAATATTAGGTTCAAATCGCATTGCTACCTTTGTAAACAAAGGAAAGAAGAAGGGCAAATAATATAGTAAAAACAAATATTGTTTTATTAAACACAATATTTTATAAAATATTATGGATTTCATATTATTTTGTGGTTTTGTTTTTCATTTATTTAACTACGTACCTCGTGGTAGTAATTTCTAAAAAAATATGTGCTCAAATACTTTAGTGTAAAATAATATTATTGTAATTGTTACATTATGTTTAAATTATTTACGCTTATTTTATTTATTTTAAAAGTAAACTTATGAATCATTCATTTTTTTAAAAAGTTTTGTGGGTCTTTTAATTCAACCTATAACCTACCACGAGTTAAATTGGATTGAAATTTTTAATCCAACTTTTAAATGAGTTTAACGTAACTCAACTCATTTTTTATGGATTATACTCGTAAGGGTTAGTGGATCAACGACAGTTATGAATTACAAGTGAAATTAAAATTAATATCTATTGCAGTAGATTACTCCCGTAATCTTGATTCAAGATGAAAAAAATTTAATTTTTAATTGATTAAAGAAAAATTAAATACTCATAAAAAAGACAAATTAGATTAAGTTGAATTGGGTTCTTCGATATTTGACATCCCTATAATTCATTATATTGACATTACTTTCTCTTTCTCTATATTTATCAAATAACATTTCAGAAACCATTAATCATTTTTCTTTCCATATAGCTTATCCACCTTGTTGTCCGGTAGATGTGCCTAATGTTAATTAATGGATTTTTTGTTTGACAGAATATTAATTAATAGATAGATTATTAAAGTTACAGTTAATTAATAGTAAAGATTAATACACTAATTATGACTTAGTTTTCCGTATTTCGGTACCGTACAAATAATTAGAAAAGGAAATCACAAAAATATCATTGCTATGATGACGATATGATGGACGCTAACGTACTACTTTCGCTCCTTAAATTTATAACGATTGTTAAATCTGAATGATTTCAATCCACTCACTATTAAGTGTTTCTTTCGTATTCCCTTGCTCCCAAAATAAATTACATTTGAATTTTTTTTTCTCAATAAATATTATATTTAATTTTTTAATGTAATTTTAATTATTCTTTTTCATTAATTCTTAATAAATATCACTTTAATTTTTTAATCTAATATTAATATTATTATTTTCTTTCATCCATTTAATAAGATTAATTTTATAAAATTATTTTTTTATTTATTAATTTTTCTTAATTTGTGAAAAATAAATTAAGACGACATTTATTTTGAAACTAGAAAAGTACATTACAAAAAATGGATTCCACCTATTATAAAATACATTTTTACTATGAAATTTGTAATTCAAAATAATTTGAATGCTTTATCTTTTAAATATAATTCTGTCATAATTATTTTCATCAATCATTATTTTTTTATTTTTTAATTTACAAAAAATATTAATTATTTATTTGTTAGTTTATTTTTTAATAGGAAAGATTGAAATCCACAAACCTATCCCCCTCCCCTTTTCCTGTCAAAGAATTACAGTTATTAAGTAACTTCGGTTGAATAATTGAATAATTATATCTCCCTTGGTTGTCGTTAGGCAATTGCAAGTGAAACCACAGCTGTAAGTTTATAAGTCTTAAGTCTTGTCTATTTTCTTTTTTTTAGAAGAGTCGTGTATATTTTCTTAAGAGAAAGTTTTAATTTATTTTTTGAAGTTATATATGCTTTTCTGCAAATAATAACAACAATAAAATAATTAATTTTATAAAAGTCCGAGTCATTAAATTAATCTCCTATATTTCGATTGTTGTCATATTAATTAACTCTTTAAAGTTTGTCATCAAACTTATCACAAATACTGTAGTAAGTAATAATAGTCATAAAATTGATCACAGTAAGTTTCACACCAAGACGTACGTACAGTAAAGCTTGGTTGGTTGAATAATTTATTTTGTTGGGAAAAAAAAACAAATAACTCAAAAACTCTTGACAACTGGGAAATAATTGAAAGATTTTAACTCTACCACCAAAAGAGAACTATCATATCACAAGAAAGATAGTCACACGATCTTCACTTATCCTATATATCATCAATCAGATTATAGCCGAAAGGATCTATAAAAGTAATTGAACTCCACAACTCATCTCTTACCCTAGCCACCATATACTTTAACTAGCATATAGCTTGTTCGGTTCTCATTATGTAAGAAAAAAAACTTGTGTTTTATTCTCACGTTTAGAGAGAAGCTATAAGTAGTAGTAGTTGTTGATTTGGATTTCCACGTCCTTTACATGCGTTTTTGCCTACTATTCGACGTGGAATCAAACAACTAGTCAATTCGAACAACTATCCAAAGACCAAATAAAGGGCGCATGAGAAGCATTTTGCTGCCTAACTCGGACCTAATTAAAGAAACAGCAAATACATATTATTAAGTTTTGAATCATATAATTATATATGAAGTTTTGAATTAATGTGTTTCCCTCTTATACTTTACTAGATTACCATGTGTTTAAAAGGTTGGGGCGTACAAACTTTAAAAGTAAGCAGTATATATAGTCTGTATAGATACATAATTTAATTTTATATATCTAATAAAGGTTTTATAAACCTGACTGTTAAATTATATAATAAGTATCATCTTATGATTTTTATAGGCCTGGTCGGTTACTTCAAATTTACAGCTACTACGCGGGTAATGAACTCCAATGAAAACATGCACAGCACAAGCGTGTAGCAGCTAGCAGGGAAGTTCTTATTTAAATAAGATAATAACTGATAATTAATTAAATAGGATTCATTATGATAAGATTCTTTGCCTTTGGGATATGCCATTAGTCTTTTACCCGTTCCATTGTGTATATGCGGCGAAATGGGTTACTGAATATACTTTGTTTAAACCTCCACGGGCCTTGGGAATCCACTTGGCTTTTAGCATACTGGTACACATGATGTATAAAGAGTGAGGCTAAAATAAAATTTAAGAAAAATATTATATGATAGACTAACAGTTATATAATACACTTTTTGATAACATACATAGATTTTTTTGTTAATATATGAGATTTCTTTGATTTATAAAAATGAATAGTAAATAATTTTTTTTAAGCTTAAAGCAAACTTTAATTATTTTATCTTTAGGTAAATTCTGCCGTACTTAGTCAACGCCTACCCCTACTATAAAAACACATGCACCACACTCCTTTCTTGTACCCTTCACAACACCAACAGTTTCTTCCTTTTCTATCTCTTGCTACTTCAATCCTCTTGCTTAGTTCTCTGTGGTTAATGTTCCACGGTTATTAAGATAAAATGGCTGAGATTGAGGGTTCTCCTGGAAGCTCCATGCATGGAGTAACAGGAAGAGAACAAACATTCGTAGCCTCAATTGCTTCTCCAATTGTCCCCACAGACACCACAGCCAAATTTGCTCTCCCAGTAGACTCAGAGCACAAGGCCAAGATTTTCAAACTCTTCTCCATGGCCAATCCCCACATGAGAACCTTCCACCTTTCTTGGATCTCCTTCTTCACCTGCTTCGTCTCGACCTTCGCAGCAGCCCCTCTTGTCCCCATCATCCGCGACAACCTTAACCTCACCAAAAGCGACATTGGAAACGCCGGGGTTGCTTCTGTCTCCGGAAGCATCTTCTCTAGGCTTGCAATGGGTGCGGTCTGTGACCTATTAGGTCCACGTTATGGCTGTGCCTTCCTCATCATGCTCTCGGCCCCAACCGTGTTCTGCATGTCCTTTGTGAAAGATGCTGCGGGGTACATAATGGTTCGGTTCTTGATAGGGTTCTCCTTGGCAACGTTCGTGTCATGCCAGTACTGGATGAGCACGATGTTCAACAGTAAGATTATAGGGCTTGCGAATGGAACTGCTGCGGGGTGGGGGAACATGGGTGGTGGAGCCACTCAGCTCATAATGCCTTTGGTGTATGAGCTTATCAGAAGAGCTGGGGCTACTCCCTTCACTGCTTGGAGGATAGCCTTCTTTGTACCGGGTTTCATGCATGTCATCATGGGGATCCTTGTCCTAACTCTAGGCCAGGACTTGCCTGATGGAAACCTTGCGGCCTTGCAGAAGAAGGGTGATGTAGCAAAAGACAAGTTTTCCAAGGTTAGTAGTCTCTTATTCTTCATTTGTATATTAATTCTTTGAGAACATAGATAATATGTTCAAAAAGTGCCTTCTAAAATAATTTTATCATGTCATTCATTCAGATTTATTATATATGATAAGATGATTGACTTTTACAACAAATATCTTAAAAATCATACTAACAATAATTTGTAAAAATCATACTAACAATAATTTGTAATTAAATGAGACTATAAAACTGTTTTACACTATAAATATATAATCATTAGAATCTAATATGGTGTTTATATTATTTAATAAGTGTAAAAAAGATTTACACAAACTGCATCCATATATAATCGTTAGCAATTGAATGATAGTGTAAAGAATCTTTACATGATGAGTGTATGTATTATTTTATTCTTATTTTTATGCCTGACTTTTCTATCAAGTGATTTTTTGGGGGAGAGAAAAAATCTTGAATTAAGTAATGAATTTCAATTTTTTGTTCAGGTGCTATGGTATGCCATAACAAATTACAGGACATGGATTTTTGCCCTCCTCTATGGGTACTCAATGGGAGTTGAATTGACAACTGACAATGTCATTGCTGAGTATTTCTATGACAGGTTAGTTCAGCTCAAAGGCATCACAAATATTATTTGCATTAATTTAATTACTCTTGGTGTTTTCAACCTTACATAATGAATTAATGTGAAACAGGTTTAATCTGAAGCTGCACACTGCTGGAATCATTGCTGCTTCATTTGGAATGGCAAACTTAGTTGCTCGACCCTTTGGTGGATATGCTTCTGATGTTGCAGCCAGATTGTTTGGCATGAGGGGAAGACTCTGGACCCTTTGGATCCTCCAAACATTAGGAGGGGTTTTCTGTATTTGGCTTGGCCGAGCCAATTCTCTTCCTATTGCTATTTTGGCTATGATCCTGTTCTCTTTAGGAGCTCAAGCTGCATGTGGTGCAACTTTTGGCATCATTCCCTTCATCTCAAGAAGGTCATTGGGGATCATATCAGGTCTCACTGGTGCAGGTGGGAACTTTGGGTCTGGCCTCACCCAATTGGTCTTCTTTTCAACATCCAAATTCTCCACTGCCACAGGTCTCTCCTTGATGGGTGTGATGATAGTGGCTTGCACTCTTCCTGTGAGTGTTGTTCATTTTCCACAGTGGGGTAGCATGTTCCTACCACCATCAAAAGATGTCAACAAATCCACTGAAGAATTCTATTACACCTCTGAATGGAATGAGGAAGAGAGGCAGAAAGGCTTGCATCAGCAAAGTCTCAAGTTTGCTGAGAATAGCCGATCCGAGAGAGGAAAGCGAGTGGCTTCAGCACCAACACCTCCGAATGCAACTCCCACTCATGTCTAGCCATCAACTATATCTGAAGTTTAAGACTGCATGAAACATAATTACAGAGAACAGTATTGGGAATGAAGAACCATGAGTGAAGAAGCTTTTTCTAATAAAAAAAATCTTTTAACATGTAGACATAGAATGTTCTGGTTCTGGTTTGCGTGTGGTGCATGTAGGAGAGTTGTCTACTTGTGGTAAGTGTCATAATCAATATGTCAATGCAGATCTTGATTCTGGGTATCAATAGTATCAGTTGTATATTCTGTAATTGAAATGGAATCAAAAATAATATTGATATTGTACTCTTTGCAAGGCAACTCAATCATTGTTGAGTTTTTTAGGAGAAACTAACCTGTCTCATTTTGTGAGGCATAGAACATACCACGGAATATATAATAATTATAAACGACCAAGCATATACTAACGCGAGGTAATTGTTAATTGCTATTCAACAGTACTAAATGCATAATGTTGAACTTATTTGGATTTTTAGGTTAAAGAAGAAAAACTTTGAAAATATTACTGAAGAGGGTTTACTCAGTGAGTGAGTCAGATTGGCTAGGCCAGCTTGCTCAGGAAAAAAGAATGGTGGCCAACTAACCATTGTGTCGTTTGCTATACGCTATTTCCGGTTTCATTCAATTTCCCAAGTTTTCTGGACGGCAAAAAAAAAATATAAGCGTTTGAAAAGAAGACAATACAAGTGGAAAATTAGCGTGCTAGTATGCCACGTAGATGCATTTTTTCAGATTTTTATAATTTTTTATTTATTTAATGTCTATGGAATGACATTGTAAATCAGTTTTCGTTTTACATCATACCTATTTAAATTATTTAAGATAGGTCAATAAATTTATATATATAATAGATTATAATTAGATGACGATAAAATTTTAATAAATTGTAATTGAATAATTGTATAAAAAAATTTTACACAATCTGTGTATAATTCTTTTTCTGTTTAACTTTTTCATAGTATCATCTTTTGTGACATTTTCTTATTTTTCTCTTCTATGAACCTTACATATCAAAGAGGAGGTAAGACAAACATTATTATTGTTTTTTATTTAAATAGAAAAGATAAGCACACGCTAGCAACAGCTACACACCACCAGCATAATTAGTTTTAACCCAACAAATTGAAAGATACCATTATCTCTTATTCAAAACACACACAAAAAACTACTAACAATAAATCTGAATAGAATTAAATTCAAATTTAAATCTTACAAATAATATATATATATATATATATATATATATATATATAGAAGAGAAGTCTCCAATAGATTAAATTGTTAAAAAATTTAAATATTTTATACCAGTAACATTTTTATTTTCGGTTTAGTTAATGTACATCATGTCGGTACAGGTTTGCTACTTTGCCATCGATTCGCCAATAATGGATCCCATGCTTATGACCAACCCAAATTTTAAAGGACATCGTTTTCCCATACAGTCCAACATTGTGAAGGGCCCAAAGAAATAAAAGGGGCCTACACTCCTACACTCAAATCCAATCGCGTAGGGGAAGCTATTCCAAATTTCCAATAACATGCAGCAAGAGTGTTCATTTTAGATCATTTTCTAAGTGAAAATTCATCCAATTTAAATATAACTAGTCAGTTTCAGTTCGTGCATACGTGTAGGTTGCTCCACTTTATTCCATTTTTTTGTGTTGTTGCTCCGCTTTATTCCATTTTTTTGTATTTTAACACTGAAATTGTACTCAGATTAACAAATAAAATATGTCAAAAAAGTATAAAAATTGTAAGAAAAAATATAAAAATCATTTGTATTTTTTTTTCAAACAACTTTTTAGTTAATAAGAGAAGTTTGATCTTTTCAATTACTAAAAAACAAATCATCTTCATTTCTACTTTCCTTCACATAATATGTGACCGTTACGCATATGTGATATGTATTTATCCACCTATCTTCTTCCTATTTCTAGTTTTCAAAATTTTCATTTTACCCGTGTTTAATGGACGTGTCAACAATAACTGAAGTCATATAATTGGATCAACAATTTATTTATCGAAAAAATGAATGAAAATGACTTGTAAACTTTAATAATTTTACCATCTTCAACTATAATTTAATAAATGAATAATATGTGCACAAATTATATTGTTATTTAATTACAAAATTATCATAAATGATAAATTTATTATTTTATAAGTTATACTGGAAAAATTTTATGATTGATTTATGTTACAAAAACTTTTACCGAATCAATGTTTTGAATTAACTTTCATATAAAAATTTTTATACTACTAAAACTATTATATCTATTATTATATTTCATTTCTGGGTTTGGATAAAGAGGTCATTTGGTATTAGAAGGTCTTAACAAACTATACTCTTTATATATTTATATATTCTTTTAAAATGAGTAAAAATAACTTATAAATTTCAATAATTTTACCCTCTCAAACTATAATTTAAATAAATAATGTGTGCACAAATCATATTGTTATTTAATCACAAAATTATTATATATAATAAATTTATTAATTTTTATAATAATTATTTTATAAGTTATATTGAAAAAAAAATTATGATTGATTAACTTTCACATAAAATCTCTTATACTAATAAAATTGTTATATATATTATTATACTTAAGGAGGTCATCCCCTAAATTATACTCTTTTATATATTTATATTGTAACTGGTGTTTTTGTTATCGTATTCTTTTGTAAATTTACTATATAGATTACATTATAAAAAAATATTTATTTTTATAATAATTATTTTATAAGTTAAATTGAAAAAAAAACTTATGATTGATTAACATTTATATAAAAAAAATTATACTACTCAAATTGTTGTATCTATATTTAAGGAGGTCATCTCATTGTATTAGAAGGTCTTAACAAATTATACTCTTCTATATATTTATACACTAGTGTTTTTGCTAACCTACTTTTATATATATTTACTATATAAATTAAATTATAAAAAATATTTTTAATGATAAGAAATCATTTCAAATAAGTTGTGATACCATTAACACAAAGAATAAAAGAAATTAAAAATAACTTTTAAAAAATTTGTAGGACTAATAAAAATAAATTATTTTTCGAAGGTTATAAGTTAAATTGCAAAAAAGTTATGATTGATTAATTTTCATATAAAATTTCCTATACGGTTAAAATTAATGTATCTATAATTAAGTAGGTCATCCCGTGATATTAGAAAAAGTCTCAACAAACTATACTTTTCTATATATTTATGTACTCTTTTAAACTTGTGTTTTTGCTAGTCAACTCTTTTATATATTTACTATATAGATTAAATTATAAAAAATATTTTTAATGATGAGAAATCATTTCAAATAAATTGTAATACCATTAACACAAAGAATTTAAATAAAATTATTTTTAATGATGAGAAATCATTTCAAATAAGTTATCATATCATTAACACAAAGAATCTATGTAAAATTATTTTTAATGATGAGAAATCACTTCAAATAAATTGTAGGACTAATTAAAAAATTAACTTTTAAAAATTATAAATAAATTTTAAAAAATTATTGATACCATTAACACAAAGAATAAGAGAAATTAAACACAACTTTTAAAAAATTTGTAGGACTAATAAAAACAAATTACTTTTTGAAGGAATAAAAAAAATAATTATCAAATTTTAAAAAATTCCCTGTTACTAAAATGTATAGGAAAAAAAATATTTATACTAAAACAAACAAACTACTACGTTAAAGATGTGTTCCTTTACTGAAAAAAGAATATAAATAAAAGAAAAATTAACAATAAAATAACATGAGACTTATGCACCTTAAAAATTAAATATTATATATTTTAAAAAATATATAATATTGTTTATATTTTAAAAAATAAATTATATGTTAAAATGAAGTTAATTCACGAAATATCAAACATTTTTAAATTATATAAAATTGATCAAATTTTTTGTTGCTGCAATATGAATTTTTTGTTTTACTGGAAAGTTGGGAAGCAAAAAGAACGTGCAGTGTCAATATTCCTTGTTTCGCTTTGGCTTTCGTTTCAATCTTCTCACTGTTTTGGTGTTTTCGTTTTGGTGCCGTGCAACTGAAAAGACAAAAAAAAAAAAACACATGTCAACAAAATAAAATGTCTATTTTGATCATTTTGACGGCCTATATTTTTTTTAATAGTATCTATCTATAGATAGATATCATATAAGATTTAATTCACTTAAATTTAAAAACTACTTCAATTAAATTGAATGTTTTAATTTCTTGATGTATTTTTTTTATTTTGTTAATGTTATTTGAAATGTTATCTTAATACAAAAATTATCCACAAATAGAATAACATACTATTAGTGTCATAATTTGAATACAAAACTTAGTAATCCAACAATATTTGAAAAACCAATGTACTACTCAGTAATCACAACACTCAATACAACATTTCAATATAATCACATATCACAATCCAATATAACGAATTACAGTATATTATACATTCATATACATTTTATTATAATTTTTTTTATATAAAAACACAAAAATCATATAATTAAAAAAAACGCGTAAGAACAGTTTTCAAAATAATTCAAAGCTATTAAATTTATAAGCACATTAAAATAATGGAGTATATATTATAAAAAATATATAAAAGTTTAATCAAATTCATACAGAGATTTTATTTTTTGAAAGAACAACATACAGAGATTTTTTAGTTTAGTTTTAATTCTCAAATTGATTTTTATGATTTACATTAAATGGATTCGATTTATGAGAACTACTCAAAGTACTAACAACTACCCCGAATAACGTGCGCAAGTAAACAACACATCTTAATAAGACGTGTCTTCATTGCTGGGGTTTCCCCAGGCACAACATCTCTAATAAGTTGAAAACAATTAAATTAAGAAGCATGGTACAAGATCCAGCATTAAGATTGCAATGAATTAGCATGGTAGTTCCACCCAACACAACTGAACAACCCAGCAAAATCTGGATTTGGCTTTTCTACTGAGGCTCCTTTCTCATGTTTTGTTTGTTTCTGGGTTGTCTCATTAAAATTATATAATTTTTATAATTTTTAAAATTAAATATCATCATTAAATATTAACATAGTTATTGTTTCTCATGTTATTTATGTCTCATTAAAATCATATCATTTTTATTATTTTTAAAATTAAATGTCATCATTAAATATTAACACTACTGTTATACATTATTATTTTAATGGAGTAATATACAAATAACATGGAAAGACATAGTAGAAAAGCCAAATCTGCAATATCTCCTTTATCTCCGTAAAAAACGAGACCCATTTATCTATCCCGTATTACTATGTTTAACTGCTAGCTTTATGAAGTTGTTTCGGTTGCCATACCTATCACCAAGTACGAACAAGATTGGTGAGTAACTAATTTTGAATTTACGCCACACTACCTGTTTCGATGCTATGAATGTTAATTAGCATAATTGTTTGAGAGGCATGGATAAAGTCTGAGAAAATTGATGGAGAAAAAATTTAGTAAGGTGAATTTGAAATTGATTGAACGGTATAAATTTATGTACACAATTCAATGACGAGCTTAATAGAAAAATAATTAATACCTTTAGTAATTGTAAGTTGTGTTTTTAGACACTACATCTATTGTTCATTCAAAATAATTTTGTTGGATCCTAATAAAGTTATTATGACTCTCCATTCAAATATTTATTTAACAGTAACACAAGTATATGTTAATGATTTAAACTCAAAGTTACTAATTAAACTAGATCAATCTTGCTCACCCTAAAAAAATTAAAAACTAGAACAATCTCCTATGTATTAATCTATGTGCTTGAGGTAGTAATGATAATCTATGTTTGGTTAGTAAGAAACTGAGAAAAGAAAGAAAAAAATATAGATAATAATATAAATTTTTATTTTATTGAAAAGAAAATAAGAAAAAAAGGGAAAATGATTTTTAGAAACAAAATTTCAAATATCATTTTCAACTTTAATAATTTCGATGCCTCAAATTTCCCTGTATTATTAACTGATTCTGGCCTTTGGAGGGTAGTCATATTTTTTTTTTATTCTTTTCGGCCTTTGGATGGAATGTAATAGATTTCTAATTTTGCTAAATGGAACTGATACGAGCCCATCGACATGAGAGATACAGATCTTTAGTATTTGTCTTATATTGACAAAAAAAAATGGATTTGTATTATCCTACTATCTCGATTTAGTATATAAATAAGTTTGACAAGATTTTTTAAAATTGATGTATTTTTCAGATAAGTTTGGGTTACACTTTACAATTTTACATTTATCAGTAATTATATAAAAATAATAAATTTTATTAATTTGATAAAATAATATTAGGTATAATAGGATATTATATTATTTTTGAAATTATTTATATTATGTTCATATATATATAAAAGAAATTAAATTATATCAATATAACTTATACTAATTATTATATATATTATTTATTAATTTTTAAAAAATATTAAAATGATGTAATAGCTTGTTAATTTTGTAGAATTTAATCCTCACAAGTAACCTTTATAAGATTATATAGAGAGATTATATTACTCTATAAATAAACTATGATGAAGTTATTTTCTTCCAAAATTCTTTATATTTGTGTGTTAAATTTTATAAACTCAACCGTTTAATATTTTGATATTTATTCATTCATCATATACTTCAAATTTTAGATAAATCAAACATTTGTAATTATATAATCATATATACTCAACAGTTACTTATATTTTTAAAAAGTACCCCGTTAAAGTAATATATTTTATTTGGTGAAGTATCAACTAGTTTTAAATTTTTCTTAACATGATCTGCTCAACAATAATTTTTAATTTAATAATTAAATTAGTAAAATTTAATTAAGGGGGTAATAACTTTAGCTCAATTGACCGTATAAATATTTAATAATACCGCCAAATTAGGTTATCTTGAATGTATCTCATACATTTATTAGATCTTTGTTTAGTCGAATTAAAATCTAAACAAATAATTCTATCAACATTATAAGTAGCGAGTAAACTAAACTCACGCCAATTTATCTGGTGGGCGTACAACATGCATGGATGAAAGGCTTAGACCTTGCCTCATCTTCTTTCTCTTAAATTTTACTATCTTGCTTCTAGGGTTGCTCTTCATGTACGTTGGTGGGTCTCGATCCGATGAACAGTGTTATTAAGTCTTCAACGAAAGATATGCAACATGTGTTAACCGTAACAGTTGCATTAGGGAATATTGAAGAAGAAGAAGAACGAGAAGAACGAGTACATGAGGTATTCTCTGCCCTACTTTTTGCCCATGTTTTTCCATATAAAACCACTCCAAGTATTTATCATGCATGATGCATCCTTCCTCAACCTTAATATTAATCCTTTCCATCTATATATCTTCTTTCATCCCAAAGAGATTTAATCGACAAAAACATAATTCTAGAGAAATCAAATTCCCAATTGGTTCACCGAAATATCCCCGTAACCTATTTTGTCATAGGGGAAATATACGTACGTACGTGGACGAAGGAGAGGATTGAGACGAATTATAAGGATGATTTTGTATTATTATATTTTTAAAAATTATTCTTAGTTTCAAAACTAATATGTTATTTAAAGAAATTTTACAATTTAGAAAAATATAAAACACTAAAAAGTAAGTATTATATATATCATAAAAATATTTTGTTAGAAAATTATCCTTAAAACTCATTTTACATATTCATGTGTTTTGTTGGTTTATTCAATATAAACTTAAATAAAATAAAGCTATATTCAATGAAAATAAACGAGTTGTTTCATCATCTTGTCTTTTAGAGAGCTAAAACAAAACACAAACTTTTTTTTCAGAATTTTTTCCTACTTGTAGACTTGTAACACGTATGGATAAAAAATATTAATATATATATGATTTTTTGCCATTGAAATTGAAAACTAAAAATTAAAAATTATCCTTTAAGTTAGTTTAACAAGAAAAAATAAATGGAAAAAGTTAAATCATTAAATTGTTAATTGGAAAATGGTACCAACAATTACTTTATATTCACAGATTGTAAATAAAGTATAAAACTCAAAAAAATGTGAAACATTTAAAATTTAAAAGTGTTATAGTAGAGCTTATATGATTTGATTGCATAATAATAAATGTTTCACATTTTTTTGAGTTTTATACCTTATTTACACGGATGTAAGTAGGTTAAATTAGTATATAAAGTTATAGTGAGACATGAAATAGGAATAGAAAAAATAAAGATATACGCATATAAGAAGTGAATGTAAAAAAAAAAAAAAAAAGAGTAAATAATGAAGATTCAATAAGCATGGATAGAATTGAAAATTGCTAATCTATAAATACATTGATAAAATCTGTCGATGAATACGTCATGTGTCTGGTTGCGTGTGAAAATTATTCTTACAATCACACCAAACTATATAATGAGTATTATAAATTTTTAGGAAGTATGAAAGTTTTTGCAGTTGGAGCGTGCTGTTGAGCCTTTGGTGCAAAACCATTCCAGTAAGAAGAAAAACCCAACACTGTAAATAAATAGGCTTTGGCAATTGGCAGAAAGGGTGTAAATAGTAAAAGGCAAGGCGACAAAGATTTGTTGAAGGCATTAGATTCGGAGGCGGAGCGCAACTCTAACCTCTGACGTGTTTCGCGTGAGGAGAGTAAATTTTGGGCCTGCTTCTTTCTGAACCTTTTGTCGCTTCTACGCAATAACGAACCCTTCGCCGTGACATTACTCATTTCTGTGTCACCCCCATTTCACAATAAATTACTACTAACCTACATGCACTTCAAATTTCAATTCATATCTCTCTTCTTCTATGACTTTTATACTATCCCTTTTCAAGTTATTCTCGTGTTGTTCCTTCCAAATAATATGATTTTCAAAATTTTTATGAAATGAGTTTACGATTAAATATTAACACAATTATTATGTAACGTTATTTTGAATGGATAGGGATAACAGAGAAATCAGATCTTCTTCTAACCCTCACACAAACACACACATATATATATATATATATATATATGGATTTTCACATTAAATAATTTTGTTCAAATTAAATAGGATTATTACGTACGAATGATAACTTTTCTTAAAAAAATTAACACATGTATATTTAGAACTTGAATTTAAAGTTATTTATTAAGCTGAAAATTTTTAAAACTTGATGTTACTGAAACGCCCTCATGTGGAAACTGAATCTCTTTCGTCCGTTTAAGTGGTTTAAAAATTTATTGAGTTGGGGAATAATAAATACAGTGAAGTTTGCACATTTTATTACGGGCCGTTCGACCATGTATGAGGTATGGTAAATGTTTCTGGTAGAATCTTAATTTCATTCCTTTTTGGTTTTGGATAATTATTCCGTCAGTGGTAAAAGTGAAGGACGCAACCATGTCTATTATGTTTCTTACCAAACTTAACCAATTGTTCCCACGGACTCTGTATATAGAAAGTTGGATATTTCATGGAGAATCATAAGCGGAGTTGCACTTGATCATGTTCATTTCTATGTCCTTTAAACTTCACCAGATATATATTGGCATGGAATCATCTCTTAAGTATGGGACCCCGATAAAACAATCAAGTATTGAATGGAAAATTTGTGGCTATATATGGGGTATTTTTACGGCTAAAACGTGCATACAATTACTGATGTTACTGTGTGTTATTCTCCAATCATAACTAGAATTTTAATTTGATAACTTACAACATTGTTTTTCAATGCAAATCTTTAGTTGTTACATAGACTACTATAGTAAAACTTTAATTTTGATTGAAAGCAACGCTAAAAGTATCTAAAGAGAAGCATCTAAGTTTTGTTCTACTTTTATTTGAGTAATACTTTTGGGGGTGGGGTGTTTGAGTCTATTAATTTTCCCATTACTTAAAATTAAATAGAAAAGTAGATATGTTTAGTATTTTAAAAATATTCAAAAATTAATACTTTATTTATTTAGTGATAAATAAACCGTTAATAAGATGTAAAATGATTGAGCTACTTTTCAACATGCTAAATAGTATTATTTACGGTATTTTTAATATAAACAATAAAAATTTCTTATTTTTTTTATTTTAAATATAAGTAAATCTCAATTATCGATATCTTATTTAATGAATTTTTTTTAGAATATTATTTATTTAATAAGATTAAAAACTTTTTTATATTTGATATTATGTTCTAAGATAGGATAGTTTAGAAAAAAAATTATTTTTTAATTAAAAATAAATATGAAATATGTTTTTGTTTGCTTGCAGATGGGAGAAAATAACAGAAAAACTATGACACAAAAACAAACAAATTCAAAGTCGATTAATCGAGTTTAACGAGACCTTTAATTCACGGAAGAGAGAGAATAAACTTTATTTATCAATAGAAATTGTGTCGGTAGTTTTCGTACTTATTCATTTGATTAAGATGAACTTTTTCATAATTTGTGGGTGGGGGACAAAGCTGCATGCCAGCCCAAAAGAAGATCATTGTGGCTGTCTTATAGGGTTACCCACCAATTTAATGAAAGCTAAAGACTATGGCGATAGTCATGGTAGAAACTTTGTTAATTGTCTTGAATTCTTACAATGACTGATCAACTGCCATGAAGAAAAACGCAAGAAACTTTTAACTACATTATTATGTAACCTTTAATGTTCCTTAAAAGCGATCCCCAATTGCTTGACAAAACCTAGATTATTTTCCACAAAAGAGTGGCTGTTAGATTCTCCCCTTTTAGTTTATAGATTGGAAGAGTTTTTGTGTCATGTGGTGACTGCCGATAATTTTTTTAAAAAAAATATCGATCTGGTGCCTAAGTGAATTGTTCATTTTAGAGGATAGTTAAGTAATTGTAAAGAGAAAAACAACTGTTAATATTACTTAAAGATTCAAGATTAAGCGTACATGCATTGAAATATTAACCACTAATTTTTTAATCAATGACTAAAATTAATTATTTTGTCGATACTCAATGTAAGACAAATACAAAAGATAATACTTGGATTTGAGTTATTAATAATACAAAAAATATCACACAATTAGGATGTATATAATATGTATGGCTACTCTTGAGTGAGAAAGATTTTTTTTTATCAATTACAATTAGAACCTTTGAGGCTTTGGTGAGACTTTAAATATTTCTATAAATTCGATCTTTTGAGCAGATTATAAGATTAATTTTTAGTCCAAAATTTAGCCATATTTAAAATTTATTGACCCTCTCCAAGAATTTATTATGCGGGTAAATAATATGAAAGGAAGAAAACAATAATATAAATAAATATGATAGTTCATTAAATGGAAACCGATACAATTATTAGTTCAAAACTAAGTAGTATACCAAAACTCCTACATTAATGAGGGTATAGCATATAATTTCTCATATGGTGGATGATGTAGTAAAAAAAAGGTTGAAACAGATAGAGCATGGTGCATGTAAGGTGATATAAGTTAGCATGTACAAAAATGAATAACAATGAAAGGGGAAAAAATGGCTAGGTGTAATAACATGAACTCACGAGCCACTTGCTGCCTACACAGACCAAACGTGCACCCACCCTGCCAACTCATCAAAACCCCAAAGTAAATAGCGTACCAATGAGCTAGCTATTCACGAGCCTATTTAAGGCACTTAGATTGCAACCCCTTTACAACAATTCAAGCATAGAAGTAACCTCTCTTTTCTTCACAAGCTCAAATCAAAGAGTGAGTAGTACTTCAAAAAAATTTAAACATGTCTACTACACACTTTTCCCTTCTAGCCATTTACCTCCTCCTTTCACTAAATTCTCTTGTTGGCACAACCATGGGTGGACGAATCATTCCCCCAAGTGCTCCAAGCACAGTTACAAGACCACTAGTTTCATCAGAAGTTGAAAACTACGTGAAGCCACAGCTGAATCACAAGCAGAAAGCCTTACAAGGAAGAGAAGTGAAGGGGTGCTTGCCAAAAGGTTCAAGGCATAACTCGGCTCCAAGCAGATTCGTGAACTACAAGACTCTAGGCTCTGGTGGCTGTTCTAGAATTCATTCGGGGAAGCCTTGAAGATGTTTTGTTGAGTGGAAGAACTTTTTGTATATGGGTTTTCAAGGTCAAGAGTGGTTGAAACTTGAAGGATGAGAAAGTCACGTATGTTCTTACTTTGCTTATTATTAGCATATTTGGCTTCACGTTTCGGATGTAATTTTTCACGTTTCGGGTGTGATTTTGAGAAGCTAAGAAGTTTTAGCTTCCACATCCCAAACGTGATTCCTCTATTCTGGACGTGTTTCCAAACATACTATATGATGATATATTTTGCGGGTTACAATTTTGAAGGATGTGCATGGGAAGGTGAAGATGCTTGTGACCTTTTCCTGCTATCATATATGTATGTAGAGCTAATTAATGCTTGAGACATTAGCCAGACGTTGGAGAAAGAAATATGATATTTATTTATTTATTTATTTTGAAATGCTTAGGATGTAATACTGAGAAAGTAATTTGCTAGAATTCGAAACCAGCCAATGAAACTCCGAGCTAGCAAGTAATATGGTTATGGTAGTGTTGTAGTTTTGTAGATATCATCGTTTAGTGTAATATATATGTAGTTCAATTTTGTACTATGGGTGGATACATTAACCTTTTGATTTTGCTGATACTGGTTGAATTTTGAATTTGCTTTCCTGCTGTAACCAGTTTTTATGTCTATTTAAAACAAGATATGAACCACTGGATTTTCAACACCCAAGGCCTAAGGAAGTGAGTATTCAGTATTCACTAGGAGATTGAAACGTGGTGGCAAAGGTGTTAATGAGTTATGATATTCGTACATTTAATTTTTCTTACAATTCACTTATTTTCCTATTTTTCTCTTCATTTCTATATTTATCAAATTTATGGTTTTCTCTATTTTCTTTTACTTTTTTCTTTTAATATCTCTCTTTCTTCCACTCATATATAGGAGTGTACATTCATTATTTTTTGTACTCAGTAGATCAACTAGGATGATTTACGGATGGTTTTGTGATACATCTTTTATTTAAAGATTTTTTTTTCAGAAGCTATTATTTCTAGATCATTAAAAATAATAAAACAATTTTCTTTATGGTTTTTGAAATTTCTTTTTAGAAAACATATACGAAACTATTATCAATTCTGAAATCAACACTGCTATTTGGTATGAGACAACAGGCATACGAATCACACAAAACATCATATCTACGGTGCAATTCTTTTAAAAAATAATTAGAAAAATATAAAAGGAAATTACGCAGAAATCACCTTTGGTATGTTTGTTACAAAAATTGATTCGTAACATTTAACATGTTCCTTCTGAAATATATATATTTTTTTATTTAGAAAAGGTACGAAAAAAAGTGGCCTACGCACGGTTACGCTGTACGCTGAATTATTTACCAAATGGATAGTAATCCTCACATACCGCAATTTTGGACATAACAGTGGAAGAAAGAGAGAAAAGTAAGAAATATGATAAGTTACGTAAAAAGAAAAAAAATAAAAAAAAGTAGAGATAATTTTAAGTAAATTAAAAATTGTTGTATTAAATATACCTATTTTTCACCAAATTTTGTAGGCTGGAGCAAAATTTTCCTTACGAGTGAATTTCGGCATGCCCAAAAAATTAAGGAACTTTGTATGATACGTAGGCCCATCCAAAGTGCTATTTTCAGGGTTAGCTGTTTGATATGCTCTGGTGAATAGGGTCTAGTTTTCTTTCTTCATATTTTTCTCAAAAAGACTAAAAGTGCAATGCGTGTGTGTATAACAATCTGACTGGCAAAAGCAACTCCAATGTTGTACAAATTAATGCCAATTATTGGAAAGATATCAGTGTCTTCTTAACTCATTCTGTGTATGGAAGAAGAAACCTAGCAACTGGAAGTAACTAAAACTTCAGAATCGAACATGATGCTGTCTACACCAAATTGTGTTGACCATTTGACTACAAAAAGTATGCAACAGTGGCAATTGGCAAAGACCGTAAGTAAATGTTAGGTCTAAAGAAATATTTTCTATTTTAAATTTTTACTTTGCTGCTTTTCTTTCATTTTGCATAATATGAATATTTTAAAGAAACAATGAAAAATAAGATGATTTTTTTTTTAGGATTAATCAAATTTTTAGTTCCTCAACTTTTTTTAGATTCTAATTTTTAGTCTTTTAAAATGTTTTATTTAATTTTTAATCTTTCATAAATTATCTGTCAGCAATTTTAGTTCTTCTAATTTTTTTTGAGTATTTTTAATTCCTTGTTTATTTTTATTGCTCACGGTTAGTTTTTATTGTTAATTTTTAGTCGCTATTTATTTTATATTTGATATTACTTTTGAACAATGAAAATAAATAAATGACTAAAAATAACAAAAAATTATATCGATACTAAAAATGATGACAAATTAATGAAGGATTAAAAATTATCATAAATATTTTGAGAGAGAAAAAATTATAATATGAAAAGGTTGATGGACTAAAAACTAAATTAATCTTTTTTCTAATTAAAAAAATCTGAAAACAAACACAATTCTTTCCATACAAAGATTTTCTCAAAATCCAAACCAGAAGAAAATTACACTATGAGAACGTCCAAGAATGCACATGCTCAACTACTTTCTACAATAACAATATCATCCATAAAATGAACATACCATATATGGTATTTAAGGTTAAGCCAGTAACAATTCAGGATAATTAGAGTACATGAAAAGCAAAATATAAGAGAGGCTTCAAAGAGGAAGTCTAGGGACACTTCCTATGAGGTAGACATGTGATTTCATACATCACTATAATAATTAAACCTAACTATACAGATCATCTTCATCAGCCCCACCAGCAGAAGTTGCAAAGGGGTCAGATCCAGTAGTAGTCCTGTCTCCAGACTCTGGAAACCTAAATTCACTTCCAAACCCTCTTGATTGCTGTAAGGTCTGAGCAAATGCCTGATATTTGCGTATATCAGCATCACTAACACTCCTACGTGCAAACTTCATTGACTCCTCAAAATGAGCAGCCTTGATCTCGGCAACTTCGTCATCAACTGTGTCTTCATCCATGGCCTCAGGGTTTTCCTTACTCTTCCTCTCTCGCTCAATGTCCTGAAATAAACCATGGAAATGTATCAGGTCGAATCTTGTCAGAAGAAACTCATCGAGTTTTATGTCATAGGCCAATCAAAATCTTGAAACTAAAAAAATATCTCAGTGCTTCCAAGAAGACTACTGGCCCCATTGTAGTAACCCACCCAATTCATCCACATAGTATACAGCTCTGATCCAATCCAGGTTGTGGCCTTTGCAACTTTGGGGCTCAGATATCATTACAGTGATTAGTTGAAGTCATTTCCAACTATATAGAGACAAAAGACACCCCCAAAACCCAAAACTATATATAAATTAGCAGCACACTTTCATTAAGTCAGAAGCACTGTTACCAATGGCGGAACATGGCAGAAGGCCCACCATAAAAACATGCCATTATGCCTTATGGCGCCACCATGGCAGGGCTTCCTTCACAAATTGCCTAAAGCGATTGGCAAAAAATCCACCACGCCGTTCCACCATGGCCCACTATTTAACAACACTGATCCAAAAAGAATTTGAAGGTTGCCATATGTTGGCATCCATGACACATGTTCTAAGGCTCTAAGAAAGGAAATATATATCTATTAACGAAAAGGATACCTTCTCTATGTTTTCTCTTATTGCATATTTGCATGCTCGCTGGCATATTTCTGTAATATCAGCACCACTGAACCCTTGAGTATGCCTAGCCAATGTTCTCAAATCAACATTTTTTGCGACAGGTGACTTCCTCAAGCAGGCTTTAAAGATTTGATGACGGGAATCCTCATCAGGGAGAGGAATATAGATCAATTGATCCAGACGGCCTGGCCGAAGAAGTGCTGGGTCAATAATGTCAGGTCTGTTAGTTGCCCCAATTATGAACACAGTCTTTTTGGCAGACATGCCATCCATTTCAGTCAGAAGTTGATTTAGAACTCTATCAGCAGCACCACCAGCATCCCCAACACTGCTTCCTCTCTGCAAGAGTTACACAGTAAGGTACATACACGTACATTAAGAATAACAAATTAAAGAGATGTAAACATCTGTGACAATATTAAATAACAAAAAAAATCAGTGGCTTGAGATCCTCAGAATTTTTTTCCAAACAAGTACAAGCAATAATAATACAAGATTAAAATATAATTCAGTTTAATATTGCTAATGGATAAAGCACAGTAACAAGGCTAAGAGTATGAAGTGACTAACCTGAGTGGCAATAGAGTCAAGCTCATCAAAGAAGAGGACACATGGAGCCGATTGTCTGGCCTTGTCAAAAATTTCTCTAACATTAGCTTCACTTTCACCAAACCACATTGTAAGCAGTTCTGGACCTTTCACACTGATGAAGTTAGCTTGACATTCATTAGCAATAGCTTTGGCTAACAAAGTTTTCCCACATCCCGGAGGACCATAGAAGAGTACTCCTTTTGATGGAGACATACCAAACTTCTCAAACTTTTCTGGGTGCTCAACTGGATATTGTACAGTCTGAGTTCAAACAAACAAAAAAGTAACAGATAAATTGATATAGAAATAAGCAAGATGTAATTGAATATAAGGAAATATTTATTACCTCTTGCAGTTCACGCTTGACATTTTCGAGGCCTCCAATGTCATCCCAGCTGACATTAGGCACTTCAACAACCTGTCAACACAGACAATTAATAAGAAATTAGACCACAGAAGGAAAGCCTCATCAACTAATGATTTCAAAATATAACAAAAATACTAACAGTTTCACGTAAAGCTGATGGGTTGCTTGTTCCAAGGGCAGTCTGGAAATGCTCATTTGTAACTGCCATGGAATTCAGTACTTCTGCATCAATTGTCTCATCCTCCAAGTCAATTACATCCATCTTCTCCCTAATGCATTGCAAAGCAGCTTCAGTGCAAAGGGCAGCAAGGTCAGCACCAACATACCCGTGAGTATCTTTTGCAATTCTCTCTAAATCAACCTACAGAGGAAAACCACAACAATTGAACAACAGAACATTAAAGATCAAAATGCAAAAACAAGATACAGAGAAAAAAAATACAGTATCATGAATGTATTGATGATAGGTTATAAAACCAGATTGAATGTAGAAACGTTACAATAAAAAGAGATACCTAGATAACTGTACTAAAACTAGAATTTTCTTAGTTAAGTAGTACAGTATTGATGATTTTAATCATGAATGCAACCCATATGCACAAGATGTTAGCCACGCCCAAAAATGCAAAAATGAGATACAGAGAAAAAAAAATATACCCACCAACAAATATGAAAGTTAAGTAATGCTAACTTACATCATCAGATAGCTTCATGTTTTTAGTATGTATGCGAAGGACTTCAAGTCGCCCAACTTCATCAGGAACACCAATATCAATCTCCCTATCAAATCTACCAAACCTTCTCAATGCTGGGTCAATGCTATTTGGACGATTAGTAGCTCCAATAACAATAACATGAGCACGAGATTTTAATCCATCCATCAGAGTCAAAAGTTGTGAAACAATCCTCCTTTCAACTTCACCATGTGTCTTCTCCCGCTTGGGGGCAATGGAATCAATTTCATCAATAAAGATAATGGACGGTGCATTCTTTTCAGCTTCTTCAAACGCTTTCCTGAGATTGCTTTCACTCTCTCCAGCAAGTTTGGACATAATCTCTGGTCCATTAATACAAAAGAAAAAAGCTCCAGTTTCGTTAGCTACAGCTCTTGCTATTAATGTCTTCCCAGAACCTGGGGGTCCATAAAGTAAAATTCCTTTGGGAGGCTTCACACCAATTGATTTAAAAAGCTGTGGATGCCTCAATGGAAGCTCAACCAACTCACGAATCTGAGCCATTTGTTTCCTGACACCACCCACATCATCATACCCAACTTCGTCCAGTCTTTCTTCATCCTCTCTTTTCAAAGGCTCCCCCTCACAGAAAATTTCAGTGTCTGGAGCAACAACACAATACTCCCCAGGATCGGTCTCAATGACCTTGAACTCTACACTTCTCATCCCTCCCCGGACAAGAAATAGATCTCCTTTTCTGACAGGACGATAAGCCTCCAAGAAATAGGCTGCAAATTTTATACATAAAAGAAAAAGTTAGAACGTTATACAAGTACAGTTAATATTCATACACTCTATTTTGTTGTGATATAACTTGAGGAAACTAAAGATTGAAGATTATACAGATACACTAAAGAGTCGGTCTGAAATGTGTTGAATCAACTAGAAAAGTGATAAAATCAAATCCCTGAAAAGTATTGTTGGTTTGGCTTGGGAAAATATTTTGTGTTCATTTCCTGTTTTCATACATAATTTAAAAAAAAAAAAAAAACATCACCTTATTGTCACTTTGTTTCCTATTTCACAAATCACAATATTTGTAAAGGGAATGGTAAAATCAACAAAAATACTATTCCAGTTTTTGTTATGTCCTATACAAATATTTGAAAAACATAAAACAAAGTGGAAAAAAAGGTAAACTTTTTGTAATTATTAGCGCAAACAAAAAAGTTATCTCAAACCAAACAAACCTAATTTCTCCATGCCCCATGGCATGTATCCCAAGAAATATAACTGGATGATTTCATAGAATAGACAGTAAGAGCTCTGGTTGAAGGTAAATCAACAAGGGCATCCAACAAAACGAAAGACATCAAAGGCAAAGATACTGACTAGAATAAGGAAAAATTCCTGCAACACAATGTCATTTTGCAAGATGAAAGGCTTATTATAAATATCAACCCATGAAGCAAGGCTGAATCTTTTGATTCTTTACATCAATTATTTAAAGAGACACTAATCGAGGAATCCCTTTAACACAAAATATGGAGAGAGGCAACACATAGTTGCAAAACAAGTGAAAATTATTATGAAGCATTGATGAAACCTAAATATTGTACTCATAACATAAACAAGACAGAATTCAGTAATGAAGCATCGTAATAACTGAAGCTGTATTAGGAGATATTCTAGCTCAGATAAATGCAAGGTGGAAACTCACGTTTCAAGAAAGCATCAAACAGATTGCCAGTGACACCTTCAATGGTATCATCAATAGGAAGAATGTGCACACGTTTCCCATACTTAACATCCGGGCACTGGTGCACAGACACAACATCTCCAAGCCGAACCCGCAAATTCGACCTCACAACTTTGTTCATCCTGATCTTTGGCTCCTCACAGTTCTCATCAGCAAGAGCTATGCAAATAGTATCCTTTCGTTTCTTACCCTGCAACACAAACCAATTACATATGACTTGGAAGTAGTCCCAGCACGTAATAGCATAACACATCACACACACCACCATAACAAATTAACAAGATCACCATCAAACAATCCAAATCCAATACTCAGAAGTTTTCCATCAGAGCCATTCAAAATTACCAAATTTCTTTTAAAAAAATAATACAAACCAGCATGCTAGTAAAGGAATTTTTTTAGAAAATAAATATAACATTTAACGTTGTTAGATGTAGCATAGCATAAAAATCTTCAATTTATTCATCCCTTACCAAGTAGCTTACATACTCCAAAGAAAGACCCTTTCTTTATTCAAAGATACACGTGCAACAAATAGTTAAACCACTTTTAAGAAGTCTCTTTTTATTTTTATTTTGTCTCGATATCTGCCCACCTCATGTTACCTCTAGGGGTGTTCATATTAACGGGTTTTATATAATTTAACCATAACCAATTGATTAAAGATGGTTATAAAACTTATGTAGGAGCAAATTCATCCTTATTTTATTTTCAAAAAAAAAAAATCATCGTCATTTCTTCTTCATTTAAAAATTGAGTGAAGACCCACGAAGGAAAACGTAATGGGAAAGAGAGAAAAGGGTTCAAAATGTAACCTTGATAAGGATAGTGTCCCCTCGGAAAAGCTGAAGCTTTTCCATGGTTTGGGGGTGCATGGTCACTACGGAGTTGTCGTCGTTGACAGCCTCATCCACAACAAGCCGGTTCGGCGACTTTTTGCGTTCCAGAATCGCGGTCGAGAAGTCCTTCTTCCCCGATTTCCTGCGTTTCCAAACAAAAACTCCAACATCAAACAAACCTCACAGTCCAACAAGCTCCATAGTATAGTGAGCAAAGAAAAAGAAAAGAAAAAAAAAAAAGAATTGTGATTCCTGAAATGAAATCAACGAAGGTGCAGAGAGTTGACTCACGGGTCCGATGATTCGCCTTGCTGTGACATCCTTGCTGGAATTGAAGAAGATGATGATCAAAGTGAAGAATTCAGAAAGTTCAGAACCTAAGCAGGTTTTGTATTTTTTAAGGTTTGTTTTTCTCTATTTAAATAAAAAAGTCTTGTTTGACGAGAAAGGTATTGTTAATTTGTGGGCCTTTGGTTTTAAAAGCCCAAACTGTGTTTGTGTTCCTAGTGTAAGGGATATTCTTCCTGTTAACTTTTCTTTGTAGAAAAATGTTGGTTGTAGAAGAAATATGTATGGTGTAGGAAGAAAATCCCCTAGGTTAAGCTCGGCCTGTATTACCTTGTTGACCAGCTAGTCCATCGTAAGGCCCAATTTGTTTCTAATACAAAAACAAACGTGGAGCAAAAATCCAACAAAAACCAACAAAACTAATAAAAGGAAAAGATAATTATTTAAATATTTGCACCCAAGTGCATTAGGGACATCCATGGTACAAGCAAATAATGAGGTGAGATAAGTAAAATATCCAACGGAAAATTATATTGGAATGTTAAAAGAATATGTAGAAAAAACATACTTGCAACAGAACTGATGAAATTTTTTTGTTGAATAAAAAGATTAAAAAAGTTATACTGAAATTGGTGGTCTTGATTATTTTAAATACTGCGAACATTATGATAATTATTGCTATCATGTACTGCATATATTGTCATAATTTTCCCTTAAAATACAAGTTTGGTCCGATAAAAGCTTCGTGAATAAGCCTCGCAATACTTGACGAAAAAAGAAAGCTAGAATCTAATACTGCAAGTTATAATTATAATTAACGTGTCTAATGTCATTGCGTATTAATTGTGCAATGCTGACAATGATGAGATAAAAACGTTGAATCCGTGACATAGTTATGTTTATATCCCTAGCCGTTCTTAGATGGTCCCTTCAACGTCTTTTCATCTTGTCATGACTAATAAGACATTTTTTTACTGCACTAATAAAACATTTTTAATAGGCTATAACTAATAATACTAACCTATAAGATTCTCAATAAATTCATGTTTGCTAATTAAGACAGTAATAAATCAGATTGAATAAGATTCACTCATTAAGAAATCGTACAGTTTTTTTAAGCTTGGCTCGTGACAAATGTCAAGGGGAAGTATAAATCTGGCCAGATTATATAAACTTTTTACGAAATTGAATGATTTTTTCTTCAAAATTGGCTTATTATTATAATAATATTATAAATCAAGCCATTATCATTTAAACATATGAAAACTCGAGTTTCGCTTTAACAAGTAAACAAAAAAATTTATCAATAAATCGTCAATAAATCGATGGGCATGCAGGGATGGAAACAGGAAACTAATTCAACTCATTCTTGGCTCTTATTGCAAACAAGGAATAACGTATCTTTTGTCCCCCCCCCCCCCCCCCCCCCCCCAAAAAAAATGAGTAACGTGCAGCATTTTTGAATGTGGAAAGCTTTAACCTATGGTTTGAAAAAAGTTTGCTCTGACTAGATAAGTGTGACTCAATTCAAATTTGGAAAGTAGGGTTAGAGATTGATGAGCAATCAAGATATTGTTGTTTCTAAAGCTTTCAAAGTTAAATACTTTTCTTTAAGTGTGTGTTTGAATGAAATTCTTTTATTTTTAAAATTTTGTATTTGGATAAAAAAAAATTAAAATCGTGAGGATGAAAGAAAATGAAAGTAAAAAAAAGAGAAAATATGATTGGTGTGCTTCCAAAGAGAAGAACACTAATGCAACATAGAAATTTGTAGGAAAACCGGAATACGACGGTGTATCTCACCACACTCGACCACAACATTTCGTCAATAGCGTAAGATATGACTCAGGTCTTCCGCGTCGGTGAACACCTCCGCTGCGTGATGGATAGTGATAGCTGCTCCCCTGACTAGCAGGTATATGTTTTCCTACGTCCACACTTGATCGATGTGCTTTACTAACTCGGACGATATTTCTTGAAGAGGATCATCGGCGTGAGGGAAGAGTCACAAGTTACAGAATGAGATTTCAAAAACTTTTCAGGTGAAAGAGAGGATAAAGATGATAAAGAAAATACGTGAACGCTTCTATAGAAGAAAATTTCAATTTCTCACCTTTTAGAAGGAAATTGAAATTCCACATTTTTAGTTGTTTAAAATTTTGTTTTAAAATTCTAAAAATTTAAATTCTTCATAAAAAAAAATCCAATGAATTTTAGATGGTAGAAATTTATATTCTCTAATAAATTCCCTTCCTCAATTAAAATTCTTGATCCAAACTTACTCTAAAGAATTTTTTAATACTCCTATCCGACACAATCCAAGTTTTGTTTAACCTATTCATGCTTCAGGAGTGTTGATTAAATAAAATAAGGTGAAGGATTGGTAATGGCTTCTCTATTAAAGTATGGAACCAACCTTAGTTGCAATCTCATGAATATCGCTGTATCACATCTTCTCTTGTTCCTGATTTTGAAAATTTGCTTGTAGGGGACCTTATTGACCACGAAAAAATTTGCTTGTATTAAATATTTCATACGAAAATTTGCCACCTATCTATGACTCAAATTCATGTGAGAAATATGCGTGGTAAGAAAAAATAAACAAATAAATACTATAAACCTGAAAAATACATAACTCATGGTTCAACTTTTTCCGCAGGGCTAGCCAGCAGAAAGAAAAAAGAGAAGAGTAGTTGTATGTGCTTGAATCTTTTGTTACTTAACTGAATGGAAGCTGAATATTATAATATGGGTCCGACAAATCATGTCATGTATGACTAGTTAGCTCACAATTTTTTCTTTTGCCTTTGTCAATATGTATCAACTGCTGTACACATTTTGCGTAGTTTGATGAGTAGCCCCCAAAAGTGTATCAGTGTATGCCAACAAAAAACGTTAGACAGTGTGATTCATATTTTTTTTGGGTACATTGACAGTGATTCATATAAAGTATTTAATAAAAACAAAAGGTATGAGGGTCTTTATTTTTTAGTATTTGCCTTGGATGGAGTCAAATGACCCACAATTTCATTTGCCCGATAAAATATGGCAAATGAAAGTTTTCATGTGTACAAAAGAAGATTGATTGAAATTAATTTTAATTATATCACATAATTAAAATTTAATACTGCATATTCAGATTTAAACTTAAACTTATTAGTTAAGCTGAAAGAATTCAAAATCATTTGATTCATACAATTAATAATAAAAACTCATCACCTTTAGTTAAAAGAGGAAATAATATGTACTTAAGATGATAAATGGTTATATTACTTGAATATTCTGACTCAACCTCTAGAGAAAATTTATACCAAAATAATACTAAAAACATGTATATATATTAAACTCTCTCAATGTGTATATCATCAAAACAACATTAAAAAATTTCTCCAAATTGTTTAATTAACTATAATCAATTTACATAATTCCTAAAAAAACAAAACAAAACTGCAATCAAGTTCCACTGCTCTCCAATGGATGCAGAACTCTCTTGATCCGGAGGCAAAGTGGTAACGTGGATTCATAGTAGTCGTGTTATTATTACCGAATCAATGCAATGGGATCACTTAAAAAGGGTCAGAGTAAAGAGGTGGCACGCACCAATTGGTCGCTTCAACTAGAGTTGTCGTGTTGGCACTCGGAAGCCAACATCATTGCACACAACACTTGTCTTAACAAAAAGGAAAAGTAACACTAAGTATGTGCCACACCATAAAAGAAAAGACAAGGGGAGAAAAATAGTACTAGTAAAAAGAAAAAGAAAAAAATATAAACGAAAGAGGATAAAAAAAAAAGTGTGTGAGAGAGAATGCAAGACACTGAGATGCGAAATGCTAAGGAAAGAAAGCAAGCAATACAAAAAAAAACTCGGGTTCTGCGGGTCAAATCACCCTCTTTCTCCCATATAAGCTACGACTAGTGTTTAGTGTCATTCCGCTTCTTCACTCTACACTCTCTCAACACATGCTTTGCTTAGATCACAGGTATGTACCATGTTGTTTCCTCTATTTTTTCCCTACTTTCTTTTAACCAAGTTTGGTCTTTTTGGCCTTCATTTTAAGATTGAAGCTTTTGTGGGGTTTTGTGTTGCTGATTGCTCAGTTTGACTTGGCAATAACAGAGGAGTCTTCATTATTTTTTCTTACCCTCTATGTTTATTTGGGTTATTATGTTTAGTGTGCGGTGAGAAGTTTGTTTTTTGTCGTGCTAAATGGTAAATGAGTAATGTGAAAGAGGTTAATAAGGCATAGTTGAGAGAAGGGGTTGCCTTAATGGGAAATCCCGGGTGCAAGGTTTGATTTTGAGGTTACTTGTCTCACTTTTCGTAGGCAATAGATATGGGTTTTGTGTTTATGGAGATGAGGAATAGGGCATCTGCATTCTTTGCATACCTCAATCTCCCTTTTACTTGTTAAGACTCTGTCATTATTTTCCGGAATTTTATCCCATTTTGCTTTTTCTTTCCCCTATTGTTCATTTTGCCTTGTAGGATTAATCATTAATTTTATCCCTTTTTGCTTCTTGTTTATTGCCTATTGTTTCATTTTGCCTTGTATTATTAATCATTAATAGTGAGTTTCTATTTCATGAAAAGATAGCGGCACTTTAGTTCATTGCATTATCCAGGTTGTCATTGTGGTGTCTGCGTTTTGTTTCATAGACGAGACTAGATGAAATTTATGATTTGACCATAAATTTTGTACCTTTATTTATTTTTTTATTGCTTTTTAATATTGATTACGGATTTACATGGCATGTTGTTGGTTAACAGTGTTCTGTGTACAGAAAATGTTGTGAATGAGAGATGCGTGTTGCTAGCAGTTTGACTGACTGCAAAGTTGAATTGGTATGCTACTAAGGGGGTTCTGCTGGCTGTCAAATGATGTTTAAGATTTGATATATGGTAAAAATAAATTGGAAAGTATGGAAGAAATACAGTCTCAATCAGATAATTATAGATCTTCATCATCGTCGGCAAGCAGCCCGGCAAGTAGGGTGCCATCAAGTAACTTTTTCTACCTGCGTAAACCTGGTTCACTTAGGCATCCCATCTCTTTTGAGGATTCACCTGAGTGGGAGGATACTGATATTGATGCTAGAGTTGAGGAAGGAGGTGACTCTATTAATGTTGCAACAACACCAGCTTCTCCCTCTCTTTCAAAGCTCAACAGTGGGTCCCTGCCGTCTCCACATCTACCGGAGGGTGCAGTTATTCCGCGGAAAATTGCTGGGGCTTCAGTTGCCTGGAAAGATTTGACCATTACGATAAAGGGAAAAAGGAAGTACTCTGATAAGGTTATTAAGAGTTCAACTGGTTATGCGATACCTGGGACCATGACTGTAATTATGGGGCCTGCTAAATCAGGGAAATCTACCTTATTACGAGCCATTGCAGGTCTTGAAGCACACTTCCTTTGTCCTTTCTTACTAAGCATTTCATGATCTTCCCATGTATATTTGAATAGCCAAAGCTAAAATGAATTTTTCTCTTACCTCAGGAAGATTGCATCCTTCTGCCAGGATGTATGGTGAAGTGTTTGTGAATGGAGCAAAATCACAAATGCCCTATGGTTCATATGTGAGTTCAGCATATCATTGACTGTTTAATATTGAATCTCCATTGTGTTTATAGCAGTGTTGTTTAATAACCGCTATAGCACTACTATAGTGCTATTGCATTGTGGAATTCCTTGGAACCGCGATCGCAACTCCGTCCACTATTGCGGCTGCTATGGGTGTTGTGGTTGCAGTGGCTGCAGATGCAGCATGCATCCTGCATCCTCTTGTCGTCTCCAGCGAGTCTCTGGCCAATTGAACTTTTGAGTTAATATTATGCCAACTTTTATTTGCATGTAACTTTTTTTTTAATACATACATAATTGATATATATCATATATTTCAACCACTATGCAAATGCAACTTTTGGTGCTATTTGTCCACAATGCTATCTGCTATATGACATAGCTGATAATTGGCTTTCTGTCATTTTATGCAATCCGCAATTGATAATACTGGTTTATAGCGATCAATCTGATTGAACTTATTTGCCTATCCATCATAACCGTGCTTTCATGTTGTATATTGATTGTAAGCTAATAATCCTTTTTTGAAAATGGATGCTAAAGTTTAAAAGTATCTTTGCAATAGTTATCTTTCAGATATTAGCATTTTCTATCATAGAAGTTCATTTGCGTCATAAGTACTAAATTTTGGTTTTTGATGGGATCAGTAGGTGATTACTAGATGACTTTGACTTGTTCTTTACCTACTTGATTTATAATTATTGTTAATTTTTAGGTTGCTCCACTTATATATCTATATTGAAATTTGTTTCTTAATTTTCAGGGTTATGTGGAGAGAGAAACTACTCTGATTGGATCCCTCACTGTGCGGGAGTTTCTGTATTATTCAGCTCTTCTTCAGCTTCCTGGTTTCTTTTGTCAGAAAAAGAGTGTGGTAGAGGATGCTATACATGCAATGTCTTTAGGTGATCATGCAAATAAACTTATAGGTGGACATTGTTATATGAAAGGACTTCCTAGTGGAGAGAGAAGGCTTGTTAGCATTGCCAGGGAGCTTGTGATGAGACCGCGTATTTTATTTATAGACGAACCTCTTTATCATTTGGACAGGTGTGTATTTTACTTCTTTTAATTCCTTTTATTGTAATATTTATCTATCAGTTGCTTGGTTGTGTTCGCATTTTAGAGCCATTATCATTAACAACTGTTTGCTATTTATCTATTTTTCTTAAGTGTCTCGGCACTTTTAATGATGGTTACATTGAAGAGACTTGCAAGCACTGGTTACACTCTCATAGTGACCATCTATCAGAGCAGCACAGAAGTCTTTGGCCTTTTTGACCACATATGTTTACTTTCAAATGGAAATACCCTCTTCTTTGGAGAAACATTAGCTTGCTTGCAGGTAACTTCTATACATTTTGAATCTAGCACATGAAATTTGATTAATGATGAGTTAGTAATCCTTTTTGGTCTACAAATTAAAATAAGTTAAGGGGGATTGATTTTTTTTATGCTTTGTAGGGACACCATTTAGTATTTATTAGTGAAAATTGATCAAAGATGATTTTTGCAAGATCATCATGAACTTCCCTTTTTTCTTTGCTACCCTTCTCTGTTAGTGATAGTGTATGGAAATTGGAATACATATCTTATTACTGACTTCTATAATTTTATGTTGATGAAGCACTTCTCAAATGCTGGATTTCCTTGCCCAATCATGCAAAGTCCTTCTGATCACTTTCTACGTGCAATTAATACAGATTTTGACAGGATAATTGCAATGTGTAAAAACTGGCAGGTAAACGTTTCTAATTATTTAATGATTGATGTGCTCGATGCATTTTGGATGTCTCTTATTAGATTTTTATGTTAATTTATTAACAGTATCACATCATATAATAGGATGACAATGGAGATTTTTCTTCTGTGAACATGGACACTGCTGTTGCTATACGCACTCTTGAAGCAACTTATAAGTCATCAGCGGATGCAGCTGCTGTTGAAACTATGATTCTGAAACTTACTGAGAAGGTATATTATAACTGCTGAAATAGAAACATTATAGAAGTTAGATCTTCTGTTAATGTGGACTGGGAGTTTCACCATAGGTCCCTTCCTTCACAAATATCATATTACAAAGCCAATTTATAGATTTTAATACATTATATCTACCTATCATTTGAACAATTGAGTTTAATGGTAGATTGAAAGTTTTGGTTGCAATTAGTCATAGTAAACCTAATAGATTTTTAATAGGAGCGTAAAAGATTTACAATTTAGTAGATCATTCAATCCTGTCATCTTAAAGTGGACGAGCAAGTTATTGGTAGGTTTGGCAAATATCATTTATTTGGAACTAATGGGTAAGAAAACTGTGCTTCAATTGAGGTACATTACAAATATTTAAGTTTTTAGAAATTTGTAATCTGGCTGCTGGGACATTCTGCATATGCTAATGGCCAATTGGAGATAGTAGATGGTGTTTTATTGAAGACCATTCAAAAGGGACTTGTACTGACAGATGATTTTGTTGAAGTATGGGACTTGCACTTCTCATGATAGTGTTAGGAAAGAGGATCAAGGTCAGCCACAAGCTGAACCAAGACCTCTATTAGTGTATAGGAGGAGGGAAAGAGTCTAAAAACAGAATACTGTTAATTCTGTTAGACTTTTCAGTTAGAACTGTTAGACAGTTATTTCTGTTAGAGGAAGTTGGGCTGAGAAGTATAAAGGGATCCTTGCTAGGACAAGGAGGGGTTATCAAATTGTATCCCTAGTTGAACAGGGGCTTTCCCTTGTGTGAAAGGAGGATTACTCCTTTGTGTTTTCCCTATCCTTTCAATAAAACAGATCCATCTTTTTCTGTTTTCCTTTTCTTTTCTTCCTAAACTGAAGATTCCTATCAGATAGCCTGCTTAGAAATTTGTTTCAGGCTTTATTCTGATCTGCTCTACTGCTTCAGAAGACAGTTAGTGTTGGATGTTAACTTTTGGAGACTTTTTAAAGCAGGCTTGATTTTGCAGGAAGGTCCAGTTCTCAAAAGCAAAGGTAAAGCTAGCAATGCCACGCGGATAGCAGTTTTGACATGGAGATCATTATTAGTTGTGTCAAGGGAATGGAAATATTACTGGCTGCATCTTATTCTTTACATGCTTCTCACGCTGTGTATTGGTACTGTATTTTCTGGTCTGGGGCATTCTCTGTCTTCTGTTGTGGTGAGTATGGACATGACTATTGCATTTTATCTTTCATTGTGTATCTCAGTTTATATCCACATTTATATATGCTCAGCAGTTCTAGATACTGTTATGATACTTAGGAACTAAATTTTAACATCTCTCAAATTGCAGACAAGAGTTGCAGCAATTTTTGTATTTGTATCATTCTGTTCCCTTCTAAGCATTGCCAGGGTGCCTGCACTTATGAAAGAAATCAAGGTAATTATGTGCTTGTTTCACTTTAGCACAATGTTAGTTTGCCTTGATGCGCTTAATATGCATATAATAAATAATTTGTTCATTTGGCAAATATTTTTAAATTGTCTGCATTGTGGATCCTTTCTTTTGTTTGATGCATTGGTCTATACAGACCTTGATTACACAACATAATGCCTTAATTTATTTGATGATTTTTACTAACTCATGAGAAATTTAAACCTAAACTTACAAACATTGAAATATGGACCATACTTATTTTTAATAACAACGCACTAGCACTAGCACTAGCATAAGTTTTATAATTTCATGGTAGAAAAAATATTATATATATCTGCTTTAACTTAGAGAATTGGAATATGGATTCTCTACAGTTTCACTCTGTAATCTCTGAAAGGTTGACAGAGTAAAATGATTTGCTCTTTTGCAGATATATGCCTGTGAAGAATCAAACCAGCACTCCAGCACATTAGTTTTTTTACTTGCGCAGCTCTTGTCCAGCATCCCATTTCTTTTTCTCATCTCCATTTCTTCGAGTCTAGTCTTCTACTTCCTTGTTGGGCTGGAAGATCAATTCAGCTTGTTAATGTACTTTGTGCTGAATTTTTTCATGACTTTGTTGGTGAATGAAGGACTTATGCTAGTTGTGGCTACTTTGTGGCAAGATGTGTTTTGGAGTGTCTTGACACTGTTGTGCATACATGTGAGTTCCACTGTCCTTTATCATAGATTATAGATGTAAAACAAAAGTTACATGCTGCTCAACTACCAGTCTGCTGGTCTATATTTTTGCTCAAAGTCGTCATGATTACATAAGAACTTTAGCTGTTTCTTGAACTAGCCAGTGATGCATATGTATGCCATTTCAGGTGGCCATGATGCTTTCGGCAGGCTATTTTAGAGTTCGAAATGCTTTGCCTGGACCCGTGTGGATGTATCCAATGTCGTATATAGCCTTTCATACTTACTCTATTCAGGTAAGTTGATGTGTTTGCATCTTCTATTCACAGCTCCTAGAGAAAGTAATTCTGAGTAGACTAGACTTTTATGTTTGTTTCTGATTTTTGTTGGGATTCAACGTCCAAAACTAGGAGGATATTTGATTTAAATGATCCAATCTTTGTTCCCTAGATGGGTATTTATTGAAGCATTTACTTGGTTGTATCTGGCAGGGGCTATTGGAGAATGAGTACCTAGGAACCTCCTTTGCAGTGGGGCAGGTAAGGACCATATCTGGCTTTCAGGCTCTCCAAAATGTGTACAATATCTCCCCCGACAGCAATTCGAAGTGGAAAAATTTGTTGGTTTTGTTTCTAATGGCAATTGGTTATCGTATTTTTGTGTTCATTTTATTGTTTTTCTTCATGGGGAGAAAAATATCCCTGCGTAAATGTTTCAAGTGTAATAATAGGGACACAACAGATACAAGTTGATAGGAAGGAACGTTGTTCAGCCATTTACTTTGTATAATTCCTTTTGATCGAGTTTTGCTTGTTAACTCTTTAGTTTTGTGAATTTATCTTTGATTAATGAAGAGCAAATGTAATATTATTATTAGCATTATCTTGATTTCCCTCCAAATGCCTTGCTCAATACCAGGTTTAAGAGTTGTATTATTCATTATTTTTTACAACATTTTTTCCCTCTATCTATTTTAATTTATACTTGTTCTCTTTCATGTGTTAGTACCAAGTACTTCCTGTAGTATGTGCTAACCATGAGAGCTCATGATGTTAGTGGTATTACTGATTTCAGTCACGCTGACAGCTGAGGCAACAAATTTCAGAAAGCTACATGTTTGTTGTGATAAATAATTGATTTTTGACGTAGTCAATTCCACAAGCATTGAAATTTGAGTTGCAGGTTCGATGCTGATGGAAGGGGGCACGCTCCTCTATATGATTCGTCCACATGTTACGTTTAAGTTGCTCTTTCTTTCATCGATATTGGGTTGTTTGCATAACGTGTTACACAAGCGTGGTTTTGTTTCATCAAGTGTTGGGACATATCTTGACCACAGGCGGTTAATAGTTCACATGAAAATTTGTAGGATGAAACAAAAGGATTAACAATTGTCGATGGTATAATTAGGGTGGCAATATAAAAAAAAATGACTGGAAAAGAATATTTAATATTTAACATGCTTTACATTTATAAAAAGATTAATATATACCTAATATTTTCTTATGAGCAAAACGAAATATATAAATTATGTTGAGCATAAGAGATACTAATCAACAAGTACGACTAATAGGAATAGTAAAAGAATAAGAAAATAGAATTTTTTTTATTCAAGTTAAGTGAAAAGAAAATTTTATTATAATCAAAATATATTATTTAAATATTTCAAAAATAGATACTTGAGTAACACATGAAATATTCTTAAAAAATATTTGGTTAAATGAATAAGACATAATAAATGCTCATAAAAGTTAGCTAAGTATAGATGTATAGTTAACAAAAATAGAAACTATAAATCTAATAAATTATTATTAAAAGAAAGTAATTTTTTTATTTGTTCGAATTTAGTTTTTCTATAAGTTAATCATTTTATAAAAGATATGAAGTTATTTTAAGTATTTTATTACTCCTTGGATTCTTATTTAAAATATTCAATTAAAAAAATAACATGTAAGATAAAAAAATATTAGATGAAAAATTGTATGTGCATAATATTTGTACTAGTGTTCTTTATATAGTAAAAATTTTAAGAGGACTTCAAACAAACTGGTTATAGATCTGAATTGGACTGAACTAATTTAACCTCTTATGTGTGTGATTTTTTTTATTTTCTATAACTTTCTAAATTTTATAATAATTTTGGGAGTAAAATTGATTTCAAAGACTCATCGTAATCATTTATGATTTCTAAAGATCTTTTGAATAAATTTTGATTAATTTAAAAAAGTGAATTTTTTAATAGGTATTAAAAACAATTTAATAAAGATTTTAAAAGAATCTATTCAACTTTTTCATTTTAGATTCTTGACTTGATCCAAGAGGAACATGACCTCTACAGGTCCCCCACTCCCTCTGCCCCGGGGTATAATTGTTACGTCGGGGTATAATTGTTACGTAGTGAGGGATGAGAAATCATTATTTTTTCTTGATTATTAAGTAGGGAAGGTTAATTCATAACTACCACCTAAGCTAAACACAAAGTGAATAACGAGTCATGTAAGAGCACCAAAGAGCCATCATTTGGGTTTGGGACACAGTTTCTGAGGACTGAGGAGTAAGTAAGAAGCTGCTCTTTAATACGATTATTTTTTGAGTTGCATATATCAAAGGCATCTATAGAGAAAGGACTTTTAATTTATTGAAAACATAAGTATTAAATAATTGTGTTTTTAATCCTTTTTTTTTTCATCAAGTAGTTTGGTTTTCTTGAATCAGTATATTAAGAATAACGTTAGAATTTTTCTTCTATAATTACTACACAATGAAGATAAAAGAAAATGATATCCTGTATGTTTTTACAACTATTTCATACCTTTTGTCATAAATGTCAAAAAATTCATATCTAGGAGAATGTGAGTTTAGTTTTCATTGATACGAAAATTTTGTCAATAAATAATATATAAATACCTTTAAAAATATTCTGAGTTTTGAAACATGTTTTCATCCTTATGAATTTTCGAGACCTAACTCATTTAATTCTTTCTGTATCATAAACAAGCAAAACTCAATTAGAAAAAATAAATTAGGACAAACCATTACGATTCATCGGTCACCCAAAGGCGAAAAGTCCAAAATCCCAATTCACAGCAACGCAGCATATTCTCAATTCTAAGTTCCGAATCGTAATCTATATGAACCAACAAAAAATTGCAACCTAACATTTGAAAATTAGTTGACCTTAAATTACGATTAATGAATTACTAATATCATATCATCGTTGATAATGTTTGAAAACCGCGTAAACTGACCGTGACGGTTGCGTTTGGAGGGAGAGATGAGAGAGGATTAGGAATTAGGAATCCGTGTGTTGCGTTGTTGTTCTGCTTCACTGCATGCGTGATCTGATCCTCTTCCCGCGTAAAACCCGATTCTGGTGGCGTCCTTCCATGACGACGTCGTTTCTGAACGGCGAGAGAGCGGTGGTGGTTTTCTTCATCTGCAGAATCCTCTACTCCCTCACTTTCTCTCTCCTCTCCCATGGCCTCGCTCTCTCTCTCCTCGCCCTCGCCTCCTTCTCCCTCGATATCTCCTTCGATTCTTCCAATTCCCCTTCTCTTTTCCGCACCAGGTACCCACCAATTCTCCAATTCCTCTCTCTCTCTCTCTCTCTCTCTCTCTTCGTTAATCGGTTAATTAAATTCCTTTTCAGGCCAGGTGCTTCTTCTGGAATTCTGCTCGGCGCTGTCACTCTCCCTTCTCTTCTTCTCTCCAAATTGGTCCAACTGTCGCGGGAATTCTCACTCGCTCAACTTCATCTTGAAGGTTTTCATTCTAATTCATTTTTGTTCTCGCTATGTTGTGATCGATGCCTGTTTTATTATTATTTATTTGGAGTTGCAATATGCAATTTCGTGATGTGTAAAATTTGAATTTATTATAGAGATTCAATATCTGACATTGCAATACTGGGCCACATCTGCCAGCGCCTGCAGCGTCGTTTTGTTCCTCGCCTTCGCTCGACGACGCCGTGCCCCTTCATCCCCTTCTCATTGGGGTGTGAGGTTTAGCTTATGCTCCATTTTCTTTCAAGCTCTAGTTTCTGTTGCTGCCCTTGCTACCACATCTCAAATTGGTATGTGTTTCTTGGGAGGATTTTTGAACTGTGAAATAAGCATTCCTGTTATACTATTATTATATAGGTTCATTGTACTCCTCTAAAGTGAGCAACGCTCACTTTAGAGAGTAAAGCAATTTTAGTTGTTGATGAGAAAATCAATGGTTGATAAATGTGTTGGAAACTTGGAATATTAACCCATAATTTTCTTGTTAATGACTGAGGATACCTACTTTATCATTTCACTTTAGAGGAGCCAAATCAATATAGGTTTTGAATGCACCTTCTGCTTAAATTTCATTGCCTCTTCCTTCGCAGGGTTGCACCCAGCACTGAAGCTAATGTGGGCCCTTTGTCATGGATTGGCATCTGTGAAACTAATTCAGCATTTCCTCAGAACTTTTCCCTCATGTGCTTCCATTGGTATTGCTATTTTATACTTGTGGTCTTAGTCACCTATTCTTCTTGGTGTTTGGGATTTACTTTTGTCACAACTGATATGGGATTAAAAGTTTCATAAAAAAGAGGAAGAAATGCTTGGAATTGATCTGTTTTTATAGTTCATGGATTCCTTCACTTAACTATGGAAGATGAATGCACTTTCTATTTTGCCAAATCTGATCATCTTGACCTGTCATATCAATTGAAATTGGTTCATCTGCTCTTTTAATAATCCTATTTTTGCCTCTGATACCAGGCGAAACATTTTTGGTGACTTCCGGTATTGTTCTCTATTTTGGTGACATGTTGTTGCTTACTATTAAAAAGGTTAGGGCTTCTTAACATGATATTGTTCCCAGATGACCTAACCTACGTATATGTATGTATGTGCATAATAATTGGTGATTACACTGTTTGAACAGCTACATGGACTATTGATGTCATCAGAGTTAGTTACTGCAGAATATGAAATAAGTAGAAGTGAGATCAGCATTATAATTCAGGTATTTGTCCATAAGTTACAAATTTATTATTAATGGTATAGCTAGATCAATTAAAGTTGTCTACTTCTATTATTGTAGGGGCTTGTGCTTGGTCTTCTGCTATATCCAATAGCTTTGAAATACATTCTCCAAATATGGGAGTGGTTTATAAGTACAGCTTCTGCTGAAGCAAGAAGATACTGTGAGATTGGGAGATCTCTTATGTTTGTTGCTTCCCTTGGAATTGTCCTGATTTTGATTGTACCATCATGGATGCAGTTCGTGCATGAGTTTCGAATGCATCCTTTTTTCTGGTATCTCATCAATATCTGATATAGGTGGATTATTTTGTTTGCTGCCTGCTACTGATGTTTTCAGATGTGATCTGATATAACATGGAAGTGATAAAAATAGGACACTTGGAAAGTAGTTTTGTTAATGCTATAAATTGAGTGGGATATAGTTTGTTATGCTGGCTGCTGTGATGCATGCTTACCTGTTAGGTGATAAGGCAATCTAAGCTGCTAATTCCACTAGAAACTGTGGAATGAAGAATGTTGTGATAGTATTTGATTCCACTGCATCCACACTCATTTGCAGAGTTAAGCTTAAGCACATATATTTCAACCTTATACTGACTATGGTTTTTATTTTTATATGAATGTGCTCATCTTAAAAAATCTGAATGCAATTCTCCAAAAAATTTGGTTTGATATAAAAGCAGCCTAAATTTATGCTCTCCTATATAATGAATCCACATCAGATTGTATGGAGAGAAATTAGTGATAGTGTAAATAAAATGAATCTAATTCAACTAGATTCCAGGCACTTCAGAAGTTGAGGCTTGTTAAAATACAATTATGACTATGGTGGTAGTTTCAGGTTCAAACAAATTATTTTGTGTCAAACAGCTGTTCTTCACTTTATTATGATACCTGCTATTTTGTTAGATTACTATATTTTCACTTTTGAAGCATTTCATTGCAGGGTGCTTTCCTTTGTTTTCTCGGAGCCATCCAAAAGACTGACTTTATGTATCTATTGGGTGTGTATAATTTGTGTTTCTGTTTTGCGATTCTATAACATCTCGAAGAACAGTAAGATTGAGAGAATTCTTTTGCGGAAATACTACCATCTGATGGCTGTCTCGATGTTTTTGCCTGCCCTTATCTTCCAGGTGAGTTGGGACTAAATGGTTGTATGGTCTCTATTCTACTATAGAAAAGGGATCTTTGCCACTTGGCATCCATTATCCATTTTCTGTTTACTACACTGGAAAAATGTACAAACATTCCGTAGACGTAGACTTTTACCTCGTATTAAAATAGCCATCCTTAACCTTCAAATCTGGATGAAAGGCCTTTACCTCTGTGAAACTTGTAATAGATCCTTCCATATCTAAGTTAAACAAAAGCTGCTCATTATATGACTTCTACTTATTGATCAATACAGATGATGGTCTCTAATTTTCCCACCTTATTTAAAAAAAAAAATCCTTATTTTAAGTTATTTTTTTTAAAGTTATTCAATACCTTCTTTTTTAAAATAAATAATAAATAAAAAGGAGTCAATTTTCTAAATTTCTTCTTCCAAGGATTTTTAATTTATTTTTTAAATAATTCTTTTACATATAGTATTTTAGTGTTATCATTTTAAGGTTGAGAATATGAAAGAAAAAAGAATGGTCATTCCATGATGCAGTTAAAAACATTTATCTTATTTTTTTTCTTTACACCTGTGCATTGTAGGGGCCACCACTAGTTTGGATACAAATTTTATGTTGTTCATTGATACTACTGTCTGTCTGATTTACTGCTGACTGTTCTATTCTTTTAGCCAAAATTTCTTGATCTAGCTTTTGGTGCGGCTTTGGCAATTTTCCTGACATTAGAAATTATTCGAGTAAGTATCTTGATATACATTCAAGTATTCAACTGAGCACTAGGAGGGGTGATGTCATATTTTAAAATGGTTGCTGTGTGAGTGTGTGTTCATTGTTTATCGCCGATGTCAATAGTGCAGAAGGAATCAAAATTTGAATTCAGATACTTAAAATTTGAAGAACTGCTATGAAAGAACATCCCACCATTTAGATTTTTGAGAGTATTTATTTGGGTGGGTCCCGTGAGATGTATGTGCAATTGTCCCTGTTTTGATAACAGAAAAAAAGGGGAAAGGGGTAAGAATATGTAATTAGGATACATTCTGCAAGAAATTTTTTTCTTAAAATGTCATGAACATTAGTGTTTTGGATTTCATGAAAATTTGTTGCATCATTTATAAATTAGGACTAAATGTGACATAAGAATTGCAACAAAAGATAGATAGACATTTCTTGATTGCTTTTATATTAACATTGTTTGACAATTGACCTAGGTATGGAGAATCTGGCCTTTGGGACACCCAATAAATCAATTTATGAATGCATTCACCGACCACCGTGACTCTGATCTTCTCATTGTCAGGTATCAACCCCTTTTCCATTATAACTCAAATTGTAGAACATGCTGTTTATGATGCATAAGAGCTATATTTAATTCCCTTTTGTGATTATATCTTCTTTGTGCAGCCATTTCTCACTCTTACTGGGATGTGCGCTTCCTATTTGGATGTCTACTGGGTACAATGATCGACCTCTTGCTCCTTTTGCGGGAATATTGAGTCTAGGAATTGGAGACACAATGGTAAGTTTTTATTTTTTATTTTTTTGGTGTGTATCATATGAACTTCCTGGCCGTTGCAAGTAATTAACATGAACTCCTAAATTAAAAAAATTCTCAAAAGGTGAATTGTATCTTCTATTAAAATGGGAAAAAAGTGAATTTGTGTCGTAGTGCATAAGATCAAATATGGTTCATACATGTAGCTGTTTTAGACTAGTCAACTATGTTTATAGTAACCATAAGTGCAAGAACCTGAATCAACCTGGAAATTTGATACTGAAAGTCTGATAAATTTTTAAACAAGTTTTTACTCGTCTTGTTTTAGCCAGTCATGATGATTTTTCATAAAAAACTAATTATGATTTTTAATGAGAAATTTGAATACTTTAATAGTTGTATATAGTTCTGTCAAAATAAAAATTTTATACAGTTTTACATGTATATGTAGACTGATTAATTTCCAGCAAGGCTGTCTGAAGGATGATGGTTTTGTGGATACCATTTTATGTTATAGACATAGGCATGACACCCGCGCGGGGCGGGGGCGAGGGAGGGGGCGAGGAGTACTCCTCGCTCCCCGTCCCCGAACCTTACCCTGCTCCCCGTGATGGGGTATCGACAATAATAAATTTAAGGTTTAATTCTAAGTTTAAAACATGACTAAAAATACTAAAATAAATCAATAATAATATTAATAAAATCACACAAGCATAAAAGCATCCAAGAAATATCCAACTACACATTAATGTTACAGTATTACACAATAAAAATAATAAAACTAGCATAACATTAAGTCTTCATACAATAAATTAACATCATCATACTGAATTAAGTCTGCATACTTCCATCCAACTGCAATGAAACATCTTCAACATCAAATCTACACAATAAAACATGTAAATATGTGTTTAGAAAATATAAAAAAGTCTTGAATTAATATAATAAAATTTTCATACCATTGGCGTTGTTGTGTCTACATCGTCAACTATTGAGCAAAATTTCATCTTTGATTTTAAGTAACCTAATGACACAATTATACAATCATTAAAATAAATTAATTGCTTAAAAGAAAAATTTACAAGTAAAATTAAATTTATTACCTTTAATCTCATTACGCAACCAATCTTGAGAGCACATCAATGCCTCAACAGTGTCTTCATTTAATTTGTTACGATGTGGAGTCAGAACTGTCCACCAAGTCTAATTGCTGACTCTGAAGCAACTGTTGAGATTGGAATAGCTAGAAAGTCTTTAGCAATCCTTTGCAAGGTAGGATACTTGACTCCAATGTTTTTCCAATATCCCAAAATGTCAAAGTTACTAATATTTGATTGATTAAACAATACAGACTCCTCCAAGTATAAACCCAATTCAGATTTAACACAATTAACAGAAGAAGTTTCTTGAACATATTTTAAAAAGTCAGAACTCCAATCAACCTTTTCACCATTATTATACAAACCAGGCACTATTGAAGATGAAGTGGAAATAGAAGTAGTCCTCTTTTCCCTAGATTGATATTCAGAAACCTAATCTTCTAATAATTTTATCACCTTATTCAATTGATTTGTGCTTTCACTTTCATACATGAGGAAAAAAATAATTTAGCAACTTCATTTTCAACCTAGGGTCCAAAATAACCCCTATTGTCATCACCCCATTGATCATGCTCCAATACTTCTCAAACTTAGGAATCATACTGTCAGCCATACCTTGAATGGTGCTATTAGAAGAAAAAATCCATTCATTCAAAGCCAATCGAATTTCACACACTTTTGGAAAATAAACATTTGAAGTTGGATATTGTGTACCCGAAAATAACTCAGTAACTTTATAAAAGATTTCCAACTTCTCACAAATTTCAGTTGCCATTTTCCAATCATCATCACTTGGCAATGACTTATATTGAGGCTCTTGTTGAGTCAAATGCTTGAATTTCATCTAGTTCTACAATCCATCCTAAGTTTCTTTGAATAAGGAATTTCCAATTGTTCACTAGCCTCAATAAATTTTTCTTCCCTCTTAGGTGTTCCAACCCAAAAGGAAACACTATCCCTAATCTTCTCAATCGAGTTTAAAATATGGGCACAACATCGCATATGGAAGTAAGTCCCTCCCAAAATAAATGAACTACGTCCAAACTTGCTAAGAATTTTAGGAATCATGCATCCTTAGTACTACAATTATCAACAATTATTGTAGATACCTTTATCTAGATTCCATTCAAAATAATGTTCAATTATAATCTCTACAAGAACTTCAGCAGTATGCAGTGCAGAAACATACATAAACCTAAAATAAAATAATTATTCATCTTAAAACCAAGTTCTATGAATACATGTTACTATAACTACACATATTACCAATTATATAAAATTAAAATCATAAAACTTTCAAGTGAATGATTATTTACCTCATAAGCCGACTTTGTAAATTCCAATTGTTATCAATGAAATGGGCTGTAATAGTCATATAGCCTTTGTTTTGATTCGATGCAGTCCACATGTCCGTTGTTATAGCTATGCGACTTGAATTTTTTTGAATTAATTTCATAGTTTTGGCCCTTTCACTCTCATAGAACTTTAGTATATCCAGCTTCAATGTATAATGGGATATTACTTTGAACAAAGGTTGGACAGCATTACAAAACCTTCAAAACCCAATGTGATCAACCATATAGCATGAGAGTGTTCATGCAATGCAATCATCTTTGTCAATTCCATCCTAGCAGCATCTTGATTAAAGGTATAGTTTCCAATTAAAATAGATTCGTCTCTATCTCCTAGATGGTGATTGTTGAAGAGTTTTTAGTATTGATTGCTTTGGACCGCTCACTGTTCGAAGCTTACAAGTTCTAATGTGGTCGTGCAAACGCTTCGTACCTGATCTTGTATCACCACCAAGTTTCTTTTCACAATATTTACATATAGCTTTCCATTTTTCCTCTATTTTCTTTCTTTTGAAGTGGGTCCAAGCAGCGGAAGTTCATCTTCTTTTATTTGGACTTCTTTCAACATCTTCAACTTCTTCTATATTTGGAGAATTTTTTGCTTCTTCCACCAGATTGCTTTGTGCGTCATTAGCAACTTGTGTTTCTAATGGAGCAATACTATTAACTGATGGATCAATAGGCGTACCCATCTTTTGTACAACAAACAAATAACAAAATTTACAAGTATGAGTCATGTAAAATTGTAAATGCACAAATCTGACTCTTATTGCTAGATTACAAATTTTAAACTCAATGAATCAGCCAAACCAAAACATCACAATAAGCTAGCAGCATAACAAAGAATTGAAAATACAACAAAAATAAATAAATAAAACAAAGGAAGAACAACGCACAACAGAGGAAGAACAATTCGAAGTTGCGAAATCCAGAAATGCACGGTGCGACTCGAAGAAGAAAAAGGTGCAACGAAGGCTTCCATGAGCTCACGGTTAAAACGAACAGTGAAGAAGGAACGATGAAACGAACTGTGAAGAAAAAACGGTGAAACAAACGGTGAAGAAGTGAAAAGGGTGAAGACAGTGTGAAAAGTGAAGAAAGAACAAAGGTGAAGAAGGAAGATACTAAGAAAATACTACTTATATATATAATAATTTTATTTTGTATTTTTTTACTAGGAAAATACTATATTAATCCTTATATTTATGTTATACATATTATAAGTTGAGTTATGAGGGTATATAAGTAAAATTTTATATACGCGGGGATACAGGGACCCTGCGGGGCGGGGAGCATAGTCTCCGTTTACTTCCCCAAATTAGCTGCGGCGGGTTTCATCCCCATCCCCGTCCTCGTGGGAAATTTTTCCCCGATCGTCGGGTCCCGAATGGAGCAGTCCGCGTGAGGATCCCCGAGTTGCGGGAAGAATTGTCATGCCTATATAGACATGCCAGACCGAAGAAAATCATTAAAAAATGTTTTTCTTTCTATATATTTATTTTTACAGAAATACAAAAGGAAATTATTCTGTTAATGGTGGGTTTTCTTTGTAGTTTGTAGGTTTTTAAATCCATTTCTATATATTAAATTTGAATTCTCGTTCTTGAATCTCACAAAGTTAAATTATATATTCTTTCTCACAATGCCACGTGTCTTCCTTATATAATATTTTAACATTTTCTCAGCTTTCATATTAAATCAAAATCAAATCGACCTTAATTACCATTTAAGTAATTATTCAAAGAATATGATTAATTTCTTTAATCAAGACCTAAATTTCTTCAATCAATAATTAAACAAAATGGAATAATTGTAAATGATGATTAAATTAATTTTCTATCAATTAGATTAATTTTTTTTTAAAAAAAAATCAAAATTAAAAAGCTTTGAACATTTTTTGGATTTTAATTGAATGCTTTATATTTTACAAGAGTACCCATGGAATGAACGGAATACTAGTTTATAGTAATTGATTCTCTAATTTTGTTTAGGCATCAATGGTTGGACACAAGTATGGTGTTCTGAGGTGGAGTAAAACAGGCAGTAAGTATTTTCGTTGTTAATGATTTCTATCGGAGTCTTCCTTTGTGAGATGTGAATGTGACAATATGTAGCTTTCTCACTTGCCAGAGAAAACTGTTGAAGGTACTGCAGCTGGTATAACTTCTGTATTGGCTGCTTGTTCTTTACTCCTTCCACTCTTAGCATCGACTGGATACATTCTCACTCAGGTGATTCTCTCTCTCTCTCTCTGTGTATTATTAGGGGTGCAGGGTGGGTTTCGTTAATTGTGGATGTAAGTCAACTTAATAGTAATAAAATTGATGACCTTTAAGTGTTTTAGAAACGAACTTGATTTACCTGCATAACTGATCTCCAGAAACCATCTGCCTCACGGGTTTTTTTCATGATATCTCGGTTCAGTACTTCCGGAATTGTGTCGCTCTTAGCATAGACGAGGTGTCCCACTATCATTCTTGTTTCACATGACCCTTTGTTCATATAAGCACCAAAGCTTTACATAGTACTATTTTTGCCACGGGCCTCTGACAATTTCTTGGGTGAATGAGTTAGGAGCCTTGTGGCCAAGCATTCTCCTGGATTCATGCATATAATCCAAGTTCAGCATGTGAAGTTAGGTCAGAATTCAGATTACCACGTATAGTATGGCTTAAAGGGAGTACTGGTTCTCCTTTTGGCCAACCCTATTTTCTCACCCACGTACAAGTAGCCCCACTTTAAGGGACCGCTATCCTCTTCATTTCAATTTCTCGTAGATCCCCCCTTCCTCAAAAGGGAGGGAAAGGAATAGAAAGCTACAACTATACTATAGTTTCGTCTTTTATTGCCTCGCTTAATAGGAAAAAAGTACACGAAATTGCCATTTATCATTCAGAAAATGAGATGAATAAAGCTAAGCGATGGAAATCTGCTATTCTATAATATTAGTTCTTTTGGGTTATTGAGTTTTTCATGATGTATTTGTTACCAACTTTTTGCAGCATTGGTTCTCTCTTCTTCTAGCTGTGACTGTAAGTGGTTTGTTGGAGGCTTACACAACACAACTTGACAATGCATTTATACCACTTTTTTTCTATAGTCTTCTCTGTTTGTAGACACAGCTTAGTTAATCTTGGACGAGCGACGAGGCTCTGCAAATATATGTTGTCTCTGGGCACATTGTTTATGCAGAGGTCAGATAACTATTAACCAATGCAATTGTACTTTACCAGTTTAGGGTTGTGGTATACATAGTAGATAGTAGTTAGGATTGTATCTATACAGAAATGATAGATATACGAGTGTTCATTTAAAGGGTTTATACCCAACACGCATAACACAATGTATGCAGAGTGACAGTTTCCCATTTTTGTTGGAACCTATGTGAGGCCATGACAAGAGGAGAGTTGTTGAACATCTAGTGGACAATGGTAAAGAAATTGTTAATATCTCATTTTTCATTCGTATATACATACTGTTTTATTAGTTTTGCATTGAGTCAATTCTTTGTACAGTACACGTGTTCTAATATAAGACATGTTATTGGGATTAATCTAAACATATATTTTAATTATTTTAAACGCTTCAAAATTGATTTTACTTATTTCAACACAATCTGGCCGTATTTTTTTGCGGTCATGTTGCACGTTGTGGTGGAGCCACGCATGTGGCTTTCGTTTGCGAGAGGCACAGTAAAAAACTGTTGAAGCTTGAAAATGTTGCGTGACGCCTGTATGATGTTTATTTTTTATTTATAGGAATTGAATTCCTTTATCCCGGTCTGAAATTTATTGATTTTACATTCTTATTTTCTTCTTATAAATGCTTTTTGAAAGGTTTATCTAAACATGGTCTTAGAAGAGTTGTGCCTCTAATCTCATTGCAATAATAAAGAATTTTATTTTACGTACAATTCACTTAAAAAAAATACCAAAGCAGCTAAACCCGCCTGACTATATTCTTCAGTTTGCACAAAATTTTCTTATAAAGGTATCCTACTGTTAAAGTGGCCTGCAAACATAAGCTTGGCTATAACGCTGCAACTAAACATTATCACTTTGTGATCTTCAACTTTTGAAAAGAACACTCATGTAACCATAACAATAACATCTTCCACTAGTTGTCTTGTAATGCACCTTAAGTAGGAGAATAGTAAGTTTTCAAGTTTCAACTATTTTGCCTTAATATGTGGCGTGACTAATTACTAGCTTCTCATCAACTGGGAGTCCCATCTAAATTGCATTATCTTAAAGAGTGATAATGCATTCTAGGTGGCTTATGGTATGCACGTGCCTTAGGTCTTCATCTATCTATCAAGATCAAAGTGTCACTCAACTTAGAAGAATGTTAGTTGAATAACTCCGAAAAGACTTGCCTACGCCAAATGCGAAATGATATGACGAGGATGCGTCGTACCCCTACCCGAATATGTTGCGTTTTTTCTTTCTTTCTTTTGATCGATGTACGATTATCATCACCATTACACATATGTTCTAACACTGTACTTTTGCAAGTATAGCAACAATATATTTGGTGCAGGTGTAGTGATATATGGTTGTGTTGATGATGATGCAAAAATATATGTAATTCTTGCAAAATAATAAAAATTCATTTGTCACAAATTATTTTGATTACATCTAGCATATTGAAATACATTACAGAATTATTTATGTGTAAATATTAAATTTTAATTTTGTAAAATTTAAAATTACACTATAAATATCATTAACAATAAATAATATCCAAACAAATTATTAAACTAAATAAAATAATTTTTTGATAATTAACATTGCAATTAATATAATTCTTTGGCACCAACTCTAATTAATATTGTATAGATTATTAAGTTAAAAAAAATCCTTACCAAATTCTATATGTATCATATAATGATTTTTTTTACACTAGAACTTTCTTAATAACTAACATGCAAACTATTAATTACTCTTTAAATACTTCTAAAAGTGATTAAACAATACAAATTAATCAATTGAAAAATATTTTGTGCTACTACAAAAGTACAACTGATTTTAAAATTTATTTAGAGGGGTATATCGTCATTAGATTTTAACTGCACTACGGAACGACTTTGATCTGCTGTCTTGATTAGTTTGTCTTTTATGTTTTTATTTTCATACTGTACCAAAAGAAAATATCATTAGATTTTATTTACAAAAAGAAACAAATTGCACACAACTAACTAGCCATTAATTTATTCCTGTTAAAAATAACCTGGTTGATAGAATGGTGGGCATCTGTGGAATTAATATTCGGGATGATCGACAAGGGTGGTTGTTGTGAATATGACATTTTGTTGTCTGAGCTTCTTAATTAAGCGCGTTAAGGTTGGTCTTTCAATGACCTAAGGTTAATTATGGTCATAGGTAGGAAGATTGAGGGAATGAAACTCCCCGAACATTTATGATTGAGATTAGTCTTTCAATCGAAAAATAACCTAAATTGTCAAGAAAGAAAATAAAAGTTGGCAATCTCATGTTTAATGCTTCTTTTGTTAGTTCTCTTCTCATCACATGCATCCTTCTCGTACCATAATTCTGACATTGTTACTCCTCTAGTTCGTGATTGGGTGCTCTTCATCAACCATGTAGTTTTTTTTGTTTTTGTTTTTTTTTTTTTTTTATCATCAGGTACTTCGTGCTTCTCATGCTTAATTTCCATGGCTTATATTCTCCGTGTTGCGTGGATTTTTTACGTTGGCTGTCTTTTTTTTTTTTTTTATAACTTTTTTGTCTTTTTCTTTTCTTGTATTCTAACACCCCTCCGACTTCACTTCATGTGTATAATTATGAGCTTTCCTATAATTAACTTCACTGGTGATGACTTCGTTTAAACCAAACAAAAAAAGTAAAATAATTAACCACTCTCTAAGAAGAATAGGTTATTACTTAATTAGAAATAAAAAATCATCAAAATTATTATTAATTTTTTAAATAATATTATTTATTAGTAGCTTTTAATATTGTTAGCAAAGTGACATGTAAATAGAAGATTCTCGTGTTTACTAAAACAGAATAAAAATATTTTTCAAACATAGGAGATAACTAGGAATATTAATTTGTGAATAGATAAGAATAAAACTTTGCCACTTTGGTTTAGTTTTTAATAATATTTTTAATTAGAATATGTATTTTCCATTACTAAGCATTTTAAATGATATAAATTAACTTTAAAATCCTAAAACACTTTTCATTGGCATTTTAAACGTTTTCAGTTTTTAATTTAGCATAATAGTTAAGTCACTTTCGCCTAATTAATAAAAAGCCTTCTTTTATATTTTTAAAAATACAAGAAAATGTATTTGAAAGTGATATGACTTCTTCCAAACAAACTACTGTCGAAATATATTTATATAATTACAATATGATTTTTGTGAGGGAAAAAATATACTACAAAACGAAACAAATTGATAAGATTAACGAAATTGTAAATTTTTTTAAGAGTTATAGCAAATCAAGGGGTTATTACACTTACAAAGTAAATTTTAACAATTTAAAAAATGAATGGAATAGTTTTAGTTTTTTAATTTAATATTGGGAGGTTAAAGTCATTATATAGAGAGAGAAATTATAAGGAACTTTTCAACCTTGATGGTTCTTTATAACATAGTAATTGCTCAGATATTAACAAATTATATTTATTTTTAGAAATGAAAGTTTTCAATAAATTATACAAATAGAAATAAAACATTAATTATACAAGAAGATTTAATTCTTTTTTAAAAGTTAGTGTGTTATTAATAAAATAATATATACCAATAGTTTTATGTAATAATTATTACTTTAATTAAAATAAAGAAACAAATATATTAATGTTATTATCAATTAAAAGAATAATATCGCTTTCCAAAATGTTCAAAAAAAGATATAATAATTTTATTCAATTGTTTTTAAAAAAGAATTCTTCTTGAAATTCATTTGAGTCTAGATAAACGTTACCCAGGAAATGATTGTTATATCTAGTTATTTTCATGGAGCAGTTAACAACGTGAATACAATTAAAGCCAGCTAGTTTCGAGTCTATAATTCTTGACAGGTGTAGCAAAACAAAGGAAAATATCAATCACTCAGCTAGAGTTGTATAATAGTTAATCCAATGCTTCAGCATGACATCATTGAAAAAACAAAAAACTTTTTTGTGTTGTTTCTTGATGTATATCTTGAGTGAAAGGGACTAATTAGGTCTCAATTGCTTAACATGGGGTACACTTGTACGCCAATGTGAGCATTCAAAAGTATCAAAGAAACAAAAAAATATTAGTTTATGGGGCCATGTCCAAGTGATAGATAGCAATACGATGGAAACGGGTTAACATATACCGTGAATGCCGTAAATCCGACCCAATTTAATTTTTAAAAAAGGGGTATATGTGGTTTAAGCCTAAGTATTCAAATGTCTGTTTTTAATTTTTTGATTTGTTTTTCAATTTTGTGGAATGTGTCAAGTATAGTTTTTGTTTAACACAAAAAATTATCTCCTTGTAAATTGTAATGATGGTCTCTTGCAAATTCTTTGTAGTTAAGTTTGTGTGTGGTGTGTCCTGAGGTATTAGTTTTCTTAGGTTTTACTTGGCAATTTGAGAATCTAAAGTCATGCATGAGCCATGAAATATAATCTAAGTTATTTTACATATTGGTGGAAAGTATTTACTTGTTGGGCTGATAACTAATTTCTACTGAGAATTATACTAATCACCTTTAATTAGTGAGGTCTCTCATTTCCATAATGTTTTTTTGCATCCAACTTAAGATCTTTTTTAATAGATCCGAATTTCATATCACTTAAATTAACCATGTGTTGGTATCTATATATTTGATTTGTTGATGACTACCCTACAAATTAGAGTGTTACTAACATTTTTTGGATCATTTCATTTTAACAAATTATATATAAATATAATAACAAAATAGCTGTACGCACAGACGATGATCAAGCATTCGTAATAACTAAAGTAAATGACAGTGTTAGCCCATATCATTAACATGACATAATCTAAAAATTCGGTGTCTGAATATTCCACAGGTTTTATGAATCAGTAAACGGTCATAGCCTTATTATGTTCTTATACTTTCTAGCCACAACAATCACAATTGTACCTTCAGCCATACGATTTAATTCAAAGTGATGTCGCGAGCACTTCTTCATTTTTGGTCCGCATATCATCGGTACCAAAATTTTGTCCGGTGCTATATTTAATTTTAATGTACCACGAGAGAAAACATATTATCACAGAAAAATAATTAAATTTAGACTTGCATAATCATATATGAAAAATTAAAATTTAATTATATAACTTTTTAAGTGATCTTATAACATTAAATTTTGACTGTTTAGTTATACAGTTCAAATTTAATATATATGATCCACATAAGACTCATCCTCCAATAGCCAACAGTGGTTGCTTGCTGGGGATAACAATGGATAGGATTTTATAGTAATTGTTTCCAAACTGTATTTAAAAATAATATTCATACCCAACTCATTCGTGCCCAATTAGCAATTTTAATTCCCATCTTATATATGTTGAATATCTATATATTCATACACATGTAGTTTACTTATATATAAGATTAATAATAATAAATCAATAAAAAAATAATTAAAATAATTATTATAATTATAGTAAAATTTTATTTTTAATTTATTCAAACATAACATTAAAAACACATATAATATTAAAAACAAATAAACATAACATTAATTCATTCAAACTTAAATCATAAATAAATAAAAATTACAAAAAGAATCATCTAACATGACAATTGTTAAAATTAATGTTCTAATCGTTTAACAAAATTTTAATTAAAAGTTTAAGATTTTTTACTCTAATGAGAATATTGATAGATATTAGAAATTGAAGACTTAGAGTATTAGTCATGAAAAATATAATTATTTTTCATAAAAAATTATATATGATACTTGTGAGATGAAACCAATTGAGTATTATAATATTTGTACCGCCCTCATATTTGTGCAAAAAAAAAAATTCATAGAAAATTATATGATATGTGTGGGATGGGATGAGTTGGGTATTATAGTATTTGTGTACCCACACTCATAGTTGTGTAATTTTATGGGTATATACCGGCTTCGTACCAACTACAATATTATAGATAATTAACCGTTTTGCTTGGGGATATGGGATATTTTTACGAATATCTATATGTGCAGGATATTATATACTTTATCATCCTTATATTTGGCCCGTGTTCCATAAATTAGTAGTGTGTTGCTTGCATCGATCTTTGGTAGCGAAGTGGCTTTTTTAACAATTATACACAAATATAACAAAATAACCTGTGTATAGCTAGCCGATGGTATCATTTGTCATTAGTAATAATTGAAGTAAACGACAATGTTAACCTGCATAATTAATTAATTAACGCAACAGAGTAATGCAGTATGATTTGCTAAATCTAAAAGTTCTGGTCCGAGTCTTCCTTCTACTACGGTTTTTGATGAAACTGTAATAAGTCGTGTTTTCTTGGCATTATTTAAAAATATATATTTCCATATGTAGTTAAAATTTTCTAGCCATAAGATTCAAAATTGTACCTTCTAGACTTTCAAATCTGTACCCTGCAGTTCTTCTTTGGTCCGCATATATATAATCGGGGTACGAAAAATTTGGCCTCTCTTCTATATTTTAGTGTACCACGATTAAGACAAATAGGCATCAAATTCAAATTAAGAATCTGTTTGAAAGCCTTTAAAATTATAATATATTATAATGAGATGAGTTAATCTTGATTTTGGTCAAACTTTACATGTTTGGATTGTTTTCAAAATCACCTTGTAATCAATTATGATGCAAAAAAATATGAGAATAATTAAAGCAAGTAAAAATAACTTTTACTTCTACTAAAATTAATTCTATAAAATAAATTTTATTTAAAATTAATTTTGTCATCATCAATCTAAAGACACATTACGTTCAGATAATTTAAATAACTATTATATCATTCAATAACATGATATAAAATATGTTTTTTTCTATCGGTTTAACCATTGAATAAAATTTTCGTAATTATTATCAGAAAATTTAATAAAGCTAAAAAAGAATCTGTAATAACAGATAAAACGTGAAGATCGTCCGTTCTGACAACGAAGGTTGGAGTTAGGACGATGACTAACGTATCACAGCTGGATGCAATTCTTCTGATTTGGCAAAACATTTGCTTAAGAAAGAATGGTTTGTGCAATTTCTGTGGAAGCTTCCTATTGCTTGACGCATGCCATGCATATTATCTCGATCAAACTCTCAGTACAAAACTACAGAACTACAGATAACATGTGCACATGGAAATCGTACGTTGATGATATGATACATGAAATTATGAACAGAACCATGATCAGGAAGAAGGTGAGTCAAAATCGGCTAGATGAAGAGAATCAAGCTACTGAGAGGAATGATACACGTGCCCAACATGAACAGATCATAGATAGCAGCGTTATTAAAAGACAAATATTATGTCATAAGTGTCCTTCAATTTGGACAAATTGGCAAGGTGAAAAAATGATAAAAGATACAGTCAAAATTTATTATTATGTGAACACAAATTAAATAAAGAAAGTAAGAAACCATTTTGTTGGTTGCTTAAGTTAAGTAATAAGTTACGAAAAAATAAACTCTTAAAAACTATACAACAGAATCAGCTAGTTTAATTAATTAACTTTTTGCTGCTGTAAAAAAAATAAAGAACTAACTTTTTAAGATTATACCAACCCTTAACATACACAAGTGTATATTATGTGAAGACCATTAATAGTAATTAAATACCAATTAATAATTAATCTACCACTTAATATAACAAATAATTATTTACACGGCGATTATTAATATATAATATTAAAATATATGCATAGAATGATCTATATAAATCATTTTCGTCTGAGGAAGCTATATATGATGGTATACAAGAATAGGGTTTGATTGAGAAAATATTTTTTTTCTAGTTTATCTTTTTAAAATTATAAAATAAAATTATTTATAAAGATGATGTAAACATATTTAAATTGACCCAAATTATATTTAACAAAATAATGTTCGAATTGAATTTTGTTACAAGGGAATCACCAATACCTATTTTTTGTCATCAAAATTGATGATTTTTAATAAATTTTAATCAATCACATTAAGTAGAGTATCATTGTAGGCATTTCTCATGTAAAAATATTTACATTATGGGTATGTCCAAATTAAACTCCTTAAAATAAATAAGTGTTTTTTTTATTAAAATTATACATGATGACTTATTTAACAAATTTGTTTGACCTAAGTTGAACTTAATATTAGATTATTGACGTCTACTGCAACAGTCTAGTCTATTTTCTTATCTGATTGTGTAGTGAAAGGTTTTGCTTTTAACGGTGATGATAAGGTTGTCATCGAAAAAGACCTAGTGAATGTCATCGTCGTTACTAAAAGAAGGCGTAATCAGAGAAGTAGCATTTTGCACTTTTTCTATTTTGTCTCCATTTTTTATTTCAAATTTTTATAATTTTATTTCAAAAATATATACATATACGTCAACTTAAACGTCCAATCGGAACTCATCTAATTTTGTTATTTCCCTAAAACTACCCGAATTCAACTTAGGGAGACCCTTGTGTGATTATATAAGAGACCTTATATTTGCAAAGTGCTTTTCTCGAATTTAGCAATTTTGTCAAAGAAACAATATTCACAATTTCTTATACAAAAGTTTAAAAATAGAATCGCATATTTTCATAAAGCGTAAATGCTATAATCAGCACCGGACACAATGTTTAAAAAAAGTAATTAAAAGTAAAAAATATTTTAGTGAAATGTGAAAAAAATACGTTAAATTATTATTTGTAAATATGTTCTCATATGATTTTTAATAAATAAAATTTAATTTCTTAACCAAATATCTTAGTAAGACACTTTTTATAATTGTTAAGAAAAAAGAAAAAAACTAACCCATAGTGTGTAGAAATGGAAAGAAGGGTTACCAATATTACCAAAGAGAGTAATGGAATGGAATGGAATGGAATTATATGGGATAATAATTAGCTAGGGAATTGGAATCCGACACGACCAGCGAAAAGGGACGTTGCATGGTATGAAAAGTCGTATAACACTGCACCCACATGCCATGTCTCTTCTTCCCCAATTTAACACTCCAACAATAATCTCTATCTACATTTCTACACCTTTTTTTTTTTTTCCAATCTTCATCTTAAGCTGCTACCATCCAAATAATCTTATCTACACTCACCCTTTGGCTACACCTATATATAATTATCATAACTGCCTCAAACACTCAAACAACCATCACCAAACACAACACACACTTTCATTGTTATTATTACATTATCAAACAACAAACACTACTTGTCATTATGGCCAACTTCAGTAGTGTCAGAAACAGCAGCAAAAAGAAGAGCGTAGTAGGTGGCATTGTGAAGTTCAAATTCGTGGTTGAGAAGCTCCAAAAGAGACTGATCTTGCTAGGGAGAAACAAAGAAGGGTGTGATTCTTCAAACTCAAGCTATGTGCCAGAGGACGTGAAGGAAGGACACTTCGCAGTGATTGCAGAGGGTGGTGGAGAGGAACAAAAGAGGTTCGTGCTGCCACTAAGCTGTTTAACAAACCCAACGTTTTTGAAGCTATTGGAGCAAGCAGAAGAAGAGTACGGCTTTGATCATGAGGGTGCAGTAACCATTCCTTGCAGGCCTTGTGAACTTGAGAGGATACTACTTGCTCACCAATGGCATCAAGAGGGAACTTGTAGAAAATCCTTGGTATTTTAATAACTATTAATAATAATGTAGTCTACTGGAATTTTTACATAATTAACTTTCGTTCCTGCACACACCTTTAGTCAAATTGATTTTTGACTGTCTAATTGATTCTTCCACCAAGAGCTAATAAAAAGTTCCAGCTTTGAGATTCCTCTCATAATACATGTTTTTCATCATTTTTGGGGGGGTTGACTTAGTTTTAAGGAGTTTACTTACTGGTATCTTATTGCTGGTTTATTTCATTCACGATTCACTATAAGAATATTCCACTACTAATAATAATTACTAGTCATTTAGTTTGTCTTCATTGATATTATCTTTATCATCAGATATAAACATGGTAGGAACTAGGTACGTATGTGTGTATACTAATTAATATGGTGCACGGATATTGTATATGAATTTTCTATATATATTAGTATAATGCATCGTTTTATTGACGCAGGCTTATAATATTTATAGTACGTAATTATTTTATTTTTGTTAAACAAAATTTATACCAACATTAAGACAAGGATCTAAGAACTGTGTATATATGTTTGGAAAAGGTACAATCCTCTCTCCAACATAAGTGGACATTGTACTCAACGATACAGTGTGTTTGTTTCTCCCTATTCACACTTTCTTGAGCACCTAAACGTGATTTAGTGGCATTCAACGAATTTTTAAACGAAAAAACAAACAAACCAGCACTAGTTATAGTCTTCTATATTAATTTCCTCCTTCAAAAAGAGTGAACACCCATTTTAGATGCTTAATCGCAACCAGTGTATTAATTAATCCCCTTTCCACGGCCAAATAAACACCAACGTCAGCATGTTTGCATATTTTTACACAATTAAATTCACAAACATTTCATTTTTTATCTCATGTAAAAATATTATTCTTGTTACATGATTCCAACGATGATTATACTCTCTTGTTTTTAGTTTGGGATGAACACTAGGTAAATTTCGATCATAAACAATAATATGTTTAGTTTTTTTGAAAAGGAATAATAATATGTTTAGTAAAACAATAATTAAAATTTTCAAACAAGATTTTTTATCTCAAATTTGTACTAAATTATAAACAAAGCCTGTTAAGAAAATTTCAAACTGCTCCTTTTTTTTCATAAAATGTCTTCAACTTGTCTCCTTTATCCCACCAGCTAAGATGCACTTTTTGGCCCCTCTATCCCCACCCAGATAAAAGGTGTTATGATAATTAGGGGCATCCTTACTTATAATGAAATTATGGCTGCAACCAATGATTCTACTGCTTGTCGACTGACTTTAATGCCATGAAAATTTCTTGGCATTTAAATTCATGCATAAAGTTGCGATTTGGGAATGCCCCTATGATACCAGCTGTTGATGTACAATGAAATGAATAATGCAGATATACACTCACATACTCACTAATACTCAAGTTTGTGCAAGCAGAACACTCACTAGTACTCAATTTCGGGCCAGGCATGAAAAATAATTATCATGAGTGATGATAACATTCATGTTTTTTAAACACCTAGCAAACATTTTATCTCTTTTAGTATCAAATTATAATATTTATACTTTTTTTTTACTTTTATCTCTCTCTTATTAGGTGTCACTTGACATATTGAGTATTTATGTATAATTTTTCTTTAAATGAAGACATTTATGCCTATTTCGTCTCTTGTACATATTTAATTGCGTTTAAAAAATTAGTTTATGAATTTATTATAAATCCTTTTTTTACTAATTAGTCACCGGTGAATAGTAGAAACATGGCACTTTCGCAACATATAAGAATTAATCATTGAGACATCAGAAGCAAACATCAAGTAACTGTATGATATAGGTACCCAAAAAAAAAAAGTAACTGCATGATGTGGACGTTGATACAAGAACCTGGTGATGTTATCAAAGGGGTGCAGCTCCGAATGAATCAGATACTTACAGCCTTACACGGTCAACTGCTTGCTTTGTGTTTTCTGTACCCTTGCTAGCAAAATCATGAAAAAATTATTATATAATATGGGATTATAACATAATGTATTCCTAATTAATCTCTATTATAAGTAATCAAATTTTATTCAAAAAAAATGTCAATTAAAAATCTCAATTACGTGAAGATTGATCGAAGATTATAGATATAGTATTACCGTACCAAGTAATAATTTCTCAAAACCATAAGAATACGGATTCTGAGGATAAAGTGAAGTTGGCTTTGAAGATACTCAAGAAGAATGGTTATGGTAGACAACATGAAGAGGTCAACACAGCTCTCAGCTAGTTTTTATAATGATGATCTACTTTTCTAAGTCGAAAATATGTTTTGCGGGAGCACGAGTCTAATCATATTTGACTAAGATTATGTTAAGTCATATCATAAAGTTACGAACTATTTTTGGGCTTGTCATAATTCATGAATGGGAAAGCAATATTTGATAGATAGCATCAGGGGATGGGATACTATAGTATAGAGTGAGGGGTGTTTCAAGTTTGTAATTTTGTGGAGACAGTGGTGTATGGGACGTTTAGTCTAATCAGGTATGCTTCAGTATTTTGAGTACATCTTGTACTCAAATATACTACGTTATAGTTAAAAAAATCTTCAGTATTTTCAGTATTTTTTTCATCAGAAGAATTAACTATTATCATCAACCTAACTGAAGTATTTTGATCAGATGAAGTAACGAGTATAATCAAACCCGATCTAGTCTGATTTGCGTATACCTCTAAAATAGCTGGGCCTTAATAATTTTCTCGGGAAAGATGAAGGGAACTTGCGAAGGATAAAAAATTACTAGGAGGAAGAGAGGCAGAGGAAACTAGTGCAGTAAATATAATACTCTAGGTACAACATATCATTCACATACAGATAGGTATTACATCTAAGGTCCCCTGTTATTTATCATGCTGATCGGCAACTAAAGGATAAAAATACAAATTACTGCAATCTAACGGGGGAGGACATGATTTCCAAAGCGATTACTCTGCAGAGCCATTTAAATAAAAAAAATCACCATGGAGAAATCCAACTCAAGCAGCAGTACGTAACGTAGTCCTTAGATGGTGATATGCTGGAGTGTCCCAGTCCCACTATCTTCTTCAGTCAGATAAACCCGCCTTTGACCTTAGGTGCTCCTTGAAATCCATAATGTCACCTTCCCATCTGGTCACAGCTTGATCAGCACACACCCATATCTCATGGGCAACCTGATTTATGAGCCTAAAATCATGGCTAACAAGCACCATGCCACCATCCCATTCATTCAATGCCTCAGCCAATGAGTCAATTGTTTCTATATCCAAATGGTTCGTTGGCTCATCCAAAAGTAGCAGGTGAGGCTGTCTATAAGCTAACCATGCGAATATCACACGGCTCCTCTGCCCATCGGATAAATTCTTCATAGGCATGACCTGCGCTTTGCCAGACAGTCCAAATTTCCCAATGGCTGCTCTCATCCTCTCCTCCTCGTTTCCAGGGTATTCTTTTATCATATACTGGAGGGCAGACATTTCCAAGTCTAGCTTCTCAGCCAAGTGCTGGTGAAATTGTGCAATCCGAAGGTGATTGTGGCGTCGAACCATGCCATCTAGAGGTTCCAAATCACCAGTCATTAGCTTCAGTAACGTACTCTTCCCAGCTCCATTGGGTCCAACCAGAGCAATCCTAGAGTCTAAATCAACCCCAAAGTCAAGGTTCTTGTAGATCAGATTATCAGGAGTGTACCCAAATGTCACCTCAACAAACTGGAGGACAGGCGGGGGAAGTTTTCCCACATCAACAAAGCGGAATACCAAAACTTTGTCTCTTACCACCTTCTCTGCAAGTCCACCCCGCTCCATTTTTGCAAGAGTTTTCTCTTTACTCTGAGCTTGGCGGGCTAGTTTTGCTGATCCATGACCAAATCGGGCAATGTATTCCTTCATCGAGGCAATTTGCTCCTGCTCCCATTTGTACTGCTTCATCTGGTTCTCTTCCAGTTCAGCACGTGTCTGAACATATTGATCATAATTACCAGTGAAGAGTTTCAGCTTCTTGTTTTGCATGTGGATGATATTTGTGCAGACACCATTAAGGAAATCCTGTGAGTGTGAAACCACAACCAGAATACGTTCAAACTTCTTCAGATTCTCTTCGAGCCACACACAAGCTTCCAAATCTGCAAATATATTTTTCAAAAACTATGAATAAATTCCAGGACCGAAGGTGAAACACACTGACATATGTAACATCTCACGGTCGCAGATATCATATAGACACACAAAAAAGATCAAATTTAATTTGAAAGTATAAAAGTAACATCAATGACAGCTTTAGTTCAGATTGCATCAGTTGCATTAGCAGAAATGCAACCACCATAAAATGAAATGATAATGCAGAGACGGGATGCAGGGTGGACAATTTCTCAACAAGATATAATAAGAAAGATCAATTAACATTTACAAGAATGAAACGATTGGATCTGGCATTCACAAATCAACCATGTTGATGTACAGCAGCTGGGAATATATTATTGTATCTCGAAGCAACCCTTCCATGGCAATCCTTTAATCCTTTTTCTAAAGCAGACACCAAAGAGAAGTTGCTCTAAAAACTATATGCAGAGGCCTACCCACCTACTGGGTAAACTAAAAGGATTCAACAAGTTCATGGCTAATATTTGATAGACATAATTTATATCATAGATAAAGAATCTACAGGACCTTCCATTTAAAATCACAACAAGTGAGACAGCAGAAAAAATCATCACATCAGCCACGTGAAAATCAATGCATACCAAGGTGATTGGTTGGTTCATCAAGTAAAAGGATGGTAGGGTTCATAAATAGAGCACGTGCTAAAGCAATCCTCATTCTCCAACCACCAGAGAAATCGCGTGTCTTCTTTGCTTGCATCTGCTTGTTGAAACCAAGACCAAATAAAATTTCAGCAGCACGCTTTTCTGCAGTTGATGCATCAATGGCTTCCAATCGTTCATAAATACGTTCAAGAGCTTCCCCACCCCCATCATCCTGGACCAAAAACCAATCAAGTGAGCCAATGATCCAAAAACATAAGAGTGAGAAAAAAGCAGATTCTATGTTACTTAAACACACCTGCGCTGCCAAAGCTTCAGCTTCTTTCTCCAATCTCAACCTTTCCTCATCACAGCTTATGACAGCCTCCAATGCAGACATGTCAGAGGCTTCAATTTCCCTGGTAAGGTGATAAATATCCATGTGGTCTGGAATAGGTAGCTCTCGACAACCTATAGCCGTAAGCAGGGTAGACTTCCCACAACCATTTAATCCAAGCAAGCCATAACGTCTGAAAGGAATTTAAAGTAACTAAGCAAGCATAATCACCAAAAGAATAGTACAATTATAAACTTGAGCATCCTAACCAGAAGCAGAACAAAATTGTAATGTAAGGATGACAAACCTTCCATAATTTAGCTCCAATTCGGAATCAACTATCAAATCATGTCCATGAAAAGTAACTGACAGAGATTCTATCTGTAATGACGGCATAAACAAACAAGTCAATACAACACTGATCACTGTAAGCAATTAGCTACAATTAATAAGGCAGAAATATCCTTTTCATTGCATAATATTACAACATCAACCTTCATCCAACGAATTCGCAATTGGTTGCTATTTGGTTACATTCATGAAGGAGAACCAAGTTTGTGAGGTTGGCAACATGGTAGAATGCCAATGCTACAGACTCAACTGCTTGGCTATGCTCCCATGTAAGCAACAATAAGCTAGAAGCAAGACTTGCTATACTTGAAATGTCTTTTTATAGAACTTATAGATTATTCTTCTAGTTTCCTATTTCCGGGGGGACAATGCACTATATGCAGACAAAAGTAAGCCGGAATATTTTCAATTGAAAAATCAAGGCAAATTTTAATAGGCCAAACAAAAGGGAAAAATCTTTGCAATAAACTTTTAGCTAGACCCTTAAAAAAAGAAATAATGTTAAATCTAAGTTCAAATAACAGCATAATTTTAGACACATATTATCACTACATTAGATGGAGCCAAATTCAGGGGAATCAAGGCACCTATACAAGTAAGCGCTTTAGGCGCGTGTACTTGTTTTCTTTAATATTAAGACAGGAAACAGATTATTCAAATCTTTGGAAACCAGTTTCTTTGTTCCAGCTCAACCTTCTTCAACATTCTACATCAGCTGAGCTGTAATAAGAGTAACATGGTTCTCACCCTAATATCCCTGGAAAGAGGATGCGAGCAGAGGACACCGGTGCAGGTTCGATCGGATATCTGAATTTCCCCAATTCCGTTGGCAAGCTTGTCGGCGGCCTTCTCCGACGACGTCGTTTTCGACGAAGCAGCTGCTGCTTTGCCTCCTCTCTTGGCCGCTGCCGCCGCCTTCTTCTGCGCAGCCTTCTTCTTGCTCGCGTCAGACACCATCTTCAATCTCTAATCTCTGAATAGCAACAAGCAACTACCAATTTAGAAATTGAAAAAGGGAAAAAAAAAAAAGTAGACATAATTAAATTCAACGGGGAAAAGGGAAAAATCAGAGGAATGAAGATGCAAACATTGGATAGGAAAACAAGAGATCTAGAGTTCTATGTCTGGTGCTACCGTGAGAGTAAAATCCCGAGCAAGAGAGGGCTTAGGGTTCTTCAGGCTTCGGTTGGAGTGGGAAGAAGGTGAGGTTTCGAATATATAGAAGTGTCGGCTTCCACGGACCACGTGTCCCGGAGGGAGTTACCTAAAGTTTAGAATGTTGCAGATAAAACGTTCCACGAGTATATTCTAGCTTAAATAAGTTTTTTATTCATTCAATTTAATTCTTTATTTAATTTGAATTTTTCACTTTTTAAATTGATTTAATTTTATTTTTTAAGTTTAAATCATAAAAATGATAATTTAAAATTATCATCACAAAATACATATTTTTAAAAAAATAAATCAGTTTAAAAATTAATAAATCAAATTAAATAGAAAAAACTAAAAGATTAAATTCAATTAGTTTAAAGATTAGAGAATCAAATTGAATAAAAAATTAAAAAAAATCAAATTAATCTTAAATTGTATGTAGGGGTTTTAGGATTACAATTAGAAAAAAAATTGTAGTTTTGATCATTGTTTTTTTATTTTTGATATTCAATTTTGATAATTGTTTAATTGTCTTAAATTGTATGTAGGGATTTTAGGATTACAATTAGGAAAAATTTTGTAATATGTGAATATTCCGAAGAGATATCAAGTTGAGTTGCTTACACTAAAATTTATTATCTTTATAACTTATAATAACATAAATTCTATTTGATTTATAAATTGATATAAATTGAATGCAAGATTATTGAGAAGATGTATCATGTATCATATATCAAGACTAACATGGTGGAAGGGATTCAATAAAAAAAAAAAAAATTGATGGAGTAGATAGGTGTGACTTTTCTTCCCTTGAAAAAGTAAATTTCAAACAGCCTATCTTAACTTTTTTTTTTTTTTTGAAATTTTTTAAAAACCCTATAACCCTATCTTAATTCTTCATAAACTTATGAATAGAAGTGACTTGAAGAGACTGTTACAATTACGGTAAGGAATAGGAAAGGGGAAAACACTGCACTCATTATCTATTCTGATCTGATTCTGTGAGAGAGAGAAGCCACTCCCCTTTTGTCACAGACAAGTTTTTCATTTGTCAAATCTGCACTTTGATTCTGTGGGAGAGAGAAACATGTTATGTTCGATTGGCAAGTGCACCAATTCGCACAAGTAATATAAAACGATAAGATCAAGTATCGTATCCACAAGGAATTTGTTTCACTTAGACTATGTATATTCAGTATGTAAACACTTTTAAGACTTGAAATAAAATAAATATAGAGTGTGAATTGAGTTTCTGCACTATTGAACTATTTAAGCAAAAACAAAATATTTAAAGTTATAAAGTGTGACAACTATCAAGTTAAAAGCGTTGGAGAGTTCCTAATGAATATCTCTTGCCGTATGAAAGGTTTTTCTCTATTTAATGCTATCCTAGTGTTTTTACACTGAGAAAATACTCAGAACATGATTCCTCAGATGAATGAGCCTAACTCTCTTAGCTTTCGTTCTTGATTCCTTAACAAACTCATTCTAACAGAGTTGCACTAAGCATACAATGTAAAATAAACTAGATCACTGCACTCCATTCTTAGACATACAGATTTCTAGCTTGCTCTATCAAGTTATAAGGTTTTAAAGCATTTTCCAATACTAAAAGGTCTAACTACACATACAAATGGGTGATCAAGCCACAAGCATGTCAAATAAGCATAGATAAAAGTAAAGAACACCAGGAAATAACATTAAATAGATAGTAAGAGTATTACATCAAGAGTTTCAGTAGTTACTTCCCAACAACGAGGTTCTAGCCTTCCATTACAAGAAAAGCTTCAAAATACAAGAAAGAAACTATTTTTGGTGAAAGAAATTGGAAAAAGATGATGGAGAATGTCTTCTCCAGCCTCTAAACCCTACATCTCTCTGTTTTTTCACGAAGCTAGGCTCTCCTTGTTGCTCTAGACCGGTTGTCTCTTTTAGTTCCCACCAACCTCAGTATTTTAAATGCTTTTGGACTTCTCAGCTTTCGAAGGCTCGCTCAGCGAGCATGTCTCACTGAGTTAGAGTTGATGGATTTTCGCTTAGGAGAGTGGGCATGCTGAGCGCGAGAAGAGACAATGACCTCGCTGGGCGGGCTGGCTGCGCGTTGAGCGCGCAGATCTCTGACTTATCTTTTTTTAGGGTTTCCCATCCGTTAAACGAGCTGGATGTCTCGCTAAGCGGATGAGTCTCTCTGAGCCTATCTTCCTCACTAAGCGAGTCATCAACAACTTTTACCTTCTCTTCTTTGACCTAAAACTGAGTTGGATTCAACATTAAGTTACAAAAATAGAGTTTCTATTCTATAAAATCACACAATAAAGAAAATATATACAAATTCTACAAAAAGAACCATAAATTGGGGCACATTGCTATTTTCCTTGCAAATTTTCAATACCAAACTCACTTGTAAATAGAAACTAACAAAGCACTCTCTTCCCTAACGCACTGTTGTTGTTGTATCTCTTTCTTCCCTCCATTACACTAAGAAAAGGTAGGCAAGTTTTCTCAAGTTCATCTTTGAAGGATTAAATCTTGATGAAACCAATATATGTTTTCTATAGCATTTTTAATGAGTCAAGTTATTAAATTTATTTTCTTATCCTGTTTATTCATTATTTTTTGCCTAAACATATCAAAATTGAAGCAGACCCTTTCCTCTCTCTCTATATATACATGGCCTTTTCTTTTTCTCTGCTTATAGGTATATTTAATTATGGTCTACAAGCTTTTGTTTATTACTGAGGTGGTAATACATCGTTTGTACTTGCATCAAGTTTCAAATCTCAAGATTTTAATTCTACTTTCATTAATATATATACTTAGATACTTAGAAAGACTTAAAGAATAATAAGAAACACATATATAAGTATTATTACTAACTGCAATACTAAGACATGGTATTATATAAATCATTTTCTATATACTTAACGTAACTTTTTTTCACACATGAAAATCAGATTATTATATTAAAGTTGTACAATTAAAGCTGATATAAGAATAAATTTGAGGTGAGACATATTGTTAAAGTTCCAATTATTAACTTGAAAAAAAAAGTGGCATATTGCATGTCTTTAGTAGGTTCATAACAGGAAAAAAAAATTAATAGACTTTCATTTTTGTGGTGTTGTAATGTGCGTTTGAAGGGGACATATGCTACCATGGAATTATGAAACCAACATGGGATTGCATAATGACACTAGTTGCCACATGGTGACAGACCCTTTATTCTCTATCCTTTTTCAGCTCTACTGGGTCAATAAATTATCGCATCATCACATTTCCTTTTTTTAGAGGAAAAAAAAAAGTTTAATGGACACTCAGAAAGAAAGAGATAAAAAAAATATAATTATGATAGTTTTTTTATGTCATAAATGATAAAAAGATAAAGATATAGGAAAAGAAAGATGAGAAATGTTGATCAGATTAAAAAAATAAAATATTTGTATATTATTGTTCTTTAGGATAACGCAACCCATTCCCTTTAAGCCAATTTACATTATATATATGCTGAACATATTCAACTTCAATGAAGGTTTCTAAATAAGTAAAGAGATTAAACCATTGCTTAAGAAAGTAAACAAAGTTCCAATACAAAGCATATTATAACCACTGTGCTATGAAAATTGGACTACGATTTTTCCTCACATTAATATTAATATAAAGTTCCAATATAAAGCAGATACAATATAAGATTGTTGGATAATTTTGTGTATCTAGAAATGGGTTTTAAAATCATGAAGCGAAGAAGAACTTCCAATGTAATTGGTTGATTATTTTGCATAAAACACCTATGATTTTATGGTGCCACGGTCTGTTTATGTTGCACTGCTGTGTCTGTTTTATATGTAGGCAAACAATGCCGAGGAACAACTGAGCGGCGGTACTATAACCCAATTTCTCGATGCTTTAAAGTGGTTCTCATTGCCTCAATGAAATTGCAATATAATTCAAGTTAAAATTATCCAACCCCAGCTACCCAATTGCATTAGTACATATTTGGAAAATCAGGTAAAAAATATATTTTTGTAAGAGAATCATAACCCTTAACTTTTAATTTTATTTTACTTTTATTTATTAAATTACATTAAAACGCACTATAATAATTTCAATTACAATCAAGCATTCACCTAATTCAGCAGGGGAAAGGGAGAGCAATATAGCATAACCGTACACAGTAAACTAGGAAGGAGCCAAATTGGTAGCATGGGTGGAAAAGAGCAGTAGAGTGACCCCACTGAGTGTTCAACATCCTCAATTACTCGTGGTAGGTTCAAACTTCACTAACAAACCTGGCACCTAGGAAATGGCACTTGGCCTGTGAGTAGGACAAATTATACAGGTAGCTAGAAAGGACAGACACAACTACCTCTTCCTCACAATATTGACACCTCATAAGGTCTTTAAAATGGTGCGGCATTCTTATTTTCATTCCGTCCCAACCCCAAATCCCCAATCATAAAATTATCAAGAGTGATAAAATAAGCTAAACCAAGCTAATTGGTTCTTTAAGTATTCTTCCATTTCAACATTTACATTTGCATCATATACTAACAATAACAAAGTCTATAACATGAACATCATTGGTTAATCATATATTGAAGACCTTCCTATTAACTGAAAAATTTTCTATAGGCTTTTCCACACCTAGAAAATAAAAATAAAAAAGATTGTCTTTTTAACTAACTGAAAGAAAAAACTAAATACACTATTCTCTATTGTACCACAAGGTAGAACCAAATCAAATCCTCTATTGCCGAGTATCGTCAAATCATCATAAACTCAAAGCCTCACATAATGTGACAAGCATAGGGATTTTCGTCGCTGAACATCTGCGACACAGGATGATATTGCCCCATGTAGTTATTAGAGTATTCACCATAACCATAACCATAACCATATGCAGGTACCATATAGCTGACAATGTTCTGGTCCATTTTCCCCTGGCAATTATCACCACCACTCTCATTATCCTTATCAGTGTTTCCTTTGCCGCCGCCATGGCCATTGTCACCCTTTTTCTTCTTCTTGGCAGAGCCATTCTCCCCTTTCTCATCGCTTTCCTTTTCCTTCCCCTTCTCTTTCTCCTTCTTGGGAGGTACCACCTCAACATTCCTCTTAAACTTCTCCTTCAACTTCTTTGCCAAAGCTGTTACATCCATCGTTCCCTTCACCATCACCATCCCCTTCTCTCTATCTATACCCACGTCTTTAACCCCTACGCCACAGTACCAATTCAACACACGTCAATAAAAAAACACCAAACAAAAATCTGAAAACAAATATAAAAAAAATTATGAAAGACACCTTTTGTCTTCAACACCGCCCTGCGAACCCTATCGCTGCAACCCTGGCATGGGCAAAGCGCCGTCACCTTCAGTACTGCCGTCGTCACCGGAGCCTGTCATGAAAAAAAATCAGACAAAAAAAAACACCACTTTAACTAAAAATAATAACAGAGAGAGAGAGAACCTCTTTGTCTTTAGATTTTTTGTCGTTGTTTTTGGGCTTGTCTTTGTTGGGAAGGGAAGAGACAATGTCGACATTCTTCTTCATCTTACGAGCGAGCTTGTCCCTCAGTTTGGCGGGGTCAACGTTTCCGGTGACGGTCAACTTCCCGGTCTCAATCTCCGGCTTCAAACTCTCCACGCCTTCAACAAGAATGTTTAATTTCAACGCTTCAGTTAAATCAAATCAAAACAAAACAATAAATAAATAAATAAACAATATTAAAATTTTAAAAAGATATATGTTTTATGTTTAAGAATTAAGAGTTGGCATGTAAACCTTCGAAACCGCAAACGCATTTCACGATTCTGGAAGCACATCCTTCGCAATGCATGTCCACCTTTAACACTAACGTTGTTGGATTTGAGGATGTTGTTTCCTCTTTCTTCTTTCCTTTGTCCTTTTCCTTGTTCTTCTTGTGCCCATAATCACTCTTCTTCGTCTGCTTCTGCAATTCAAAAGGAGTGCTTAATTAACACTAACAATATACATTTAACAATGCGGAAAAGAAAAAGAGAAACAAAGAAGGAGTTGTTGAAGTTCAACCTGACCCATTATTGATTATGAAAAATAGCAGTAAGTAAACGTAACTGACGCTAGTGAAGTTTTATAGTGATAGGGGATAGGGGGAAGGTGAGGTTAAATGCTTGATAACTGTGAAATATGCCACGTTCTACATTTCTTTTTTTTTTTTTTCTTTTTAAATTACTATAATAACTTGAGGCTGTAGCTTTTTACATCGGCTTCTGTTAGTACGTTCTGTGATTGGGTTGGGCCGTTATCAAATTTGCGGCTCTGGACCTTCTTGCTCTTCCACGTGGGCTGTCTCACACATTTAACCCTCCTTGCCTTTTCCGTTTACACATTTAATTTACTTTAAACTCTGGGTTGAAATCAAATGTAGAGTTTACTGCTAATTTAGTAGCTTAACAAGTAACGTAACAATGGTGTAAATTGTTTCGAATGTTATCATTTTTAACCAATAATATTGTTTCTCTTAACAAAAATTAAGAGAAATATTTGTGTGGTACTCTTAGACACACTTTTTTTAATATATTTTCTTTAATTGATTGAAATGTGTTGGAAATTATTAAAAATTATCGGTCTCGCATCTTATTAAATGATTGTATCTTCCTACATTATAATTTTTAATAAATTTCAATCAATAATAAGATGTGTGTTAGGATTAGTGTATGTTTGGTTCCAAGTTAAAGATCACGATGTTTCTTATCCCACTAGATCAGAGATAGGGGTGTTTGTAGGTCTCTTCGAGTCGATTTTGGTCAACTTCAATGCACAATACAATCAAATTTGATTTTTGTTTTCATAAAAAGAATTTGAAATTCAATCCAACCCTACCCATTCATGAACGGTTTGGTTCAGTCGACACCAATGAATTGTCCATTCAAATTTGATCCTTTTTTTTAATTACTATTTTATATCATATGATTCATTCAAATATTCAATAAAAAACCTACTTTGCGGATCCAATTTTTAGCATTAATAAATTGAGGAACCTATTTGAGACACTCTGAAATTGAGAAAAATACAAAAGAAAAAGGTGAGATTAGTAAAGGAAATGGAAAGAACAACGCTACAATCTTGAAAGATTAACAAGTTGAAGATGATTCGTCATAAAGAATAGAATTCTTTGATAAGAACCTATGTTTCACACAAGAATCAAGAGAGACACTCTCTTAATTGTGTCCAATATGAAATTTCATAAAAAAACCTGTCAACAAAGTGTGTAAGAAGTCTATTTATAACTCCTACTAATAATTTAATTTAGGCCCAAGACCGAATAACTAATCTAATAATTTAAAGACTTACAAATAATAATAAGAGGTCATAGCTCATTAAAAGTCTAAAAATAGGTCTAAAATACAATTAAAAATGAAAATAAATCTTATTCTAAAAGTTGACTAAAATAAATGAATTTCCCTTCTTCTTCTCTTTCCTCCATGAAAGAATTAAGTCTCTCATTGAATTCTTCTTGAAATTTCTTACTCATTGCTCTAGTGATTGGTCCATCCATAAGCCAAAATTTTTCTCCTTGGACAGTCCTCTATCACCACGGGTGTTTCCCATCCCATTGGATCAGAGATAGAGGTGTTCGCGGTCCGGTTCGAGTCGATTTTGGTCAAATTCAAGACCCAACTTAATCAAATTTGATCGGTTTGATTCAGTTCGATTTTCATAATTTTTCTTTTTGAAACTCAATCCAACTCATTCATGAACGGTTTGGTTCGATTCGGACCAAGGAATTATCCTTTTAAATTTGATTTTTTTATTAGAATTACTATTTTATATCATGATTCATCCAAATATCCAATACAATTAATATAATATTATCAAATATCTGAAAGTAGTAAAATTGATTCATTTAATACCATCAACATAATATTCTAAAATAAACTGATACAAATTAAAATAAAATATTTTTCAACAAGATTTACTATAATAGTTTGAATCACACCTATTTTCTACAAATTAATTTCTTGCAATCAGATTTGTTGAAACCAGATTTGCTAAAACAAATTAACAAAATATGATCCATTGATATTATAAACATGACAGAAAAACTAAATATAACAAAAAGCTAAAACAAATAACAATGTACCTGCAAGTAATGCATTAAGAATTGTGTTCCAACCCTTAGAGTCCCAATATTAATAGTATTTAAAATCAAATCAAACAATTCTAAAAATTTTGATCGGTTCAATTCGGTTTTGATCGGATATCTATAAATCTAAACATGTGATCAAACCTTTACATGAACAATTTTGATCTGTTTGATTCAATGTTGATTTAAATACATAAATGACTCAACCCAAATTGTTTGGATTGGTTTAGGTTAATTTGGGTTCACGGGTGACATATACCCGTGAACACCCATACTCAGAGACTAATATGGCTAGTAATGTATGGTTGTTGCTAACTTAAGAAAATTTTTACATACGGTGGAAATTGAACATAAACTCTCTAGCTAGATCATTTTTACTCGTGTGAATGCAATAAGACCTTACACCAATACATCAACCCATTGAGTTGAATGAGTGTGTTATTAGCCCTCCTCAAAATTTAATTTTATAAATTAATGTTAAAAGACATATCAATTGACATTTATCCTCTAAGTGTTCACATGTATATTTATTTAAAATAAATTGATGTCAAAGTTAATTTTAAAATAAGCATGTGATTGAATGGTTTTATTCTTTATTTTATATTAATTTATAAAATAAATTACGTTTAAAAACATATCAAATAAACTATTGTTTGGACTTCTGATTATTTTTTATGGATGGACTTCTGGTTCAGATAAATGAAGAAATATAACTATTTATTTATTTTCTTGTTTTAAAATAAATGGAAAACTAACATACTGTGTTCAATGGATCAAAAGGATAGGAACCACCTTCACTTGCTTCTTTCATTGAATATTCAACCTAAGCGTTCACACAAGATCTTAATCTATATTGGTGTCTTAAGTTTCATGAAATAATTTCTTTCATTTGGATTTATTGAAAATTTCATAGACTAATGTGTATACCAAAGTGTCACCGAATAAAATATGTTTTCTTATTGTATATGTAAATGATATTTTATTTATAACTTTTTTTTGCTAAATGTCTACTTATAGCTAATAATAAGGGTTTGCTACATTGCTACATATATAAAGTAAAATAATTAAAGTAAAATATTTTTTTTCTAAGCATGTTGACACAAATGATATGAATAAGCATCTTATATTATATTATTGACATTAAGATTTATAGAGATAGACTCCAAATTATTTTAAGTACGTCACAAGAAAACCTGTATGAATAAAGTTTCGGAGAGATTTCTGAAAGATTATTTACTAAGCGTTACTTCCATTGTAAAACCTGATAGGTTTAATTTGAAACAGCACCAAAATAATGATTTTGAGTGTGAAAAAATGAAAAACGTATTTTTATATATACGTCTGTTGGGAGGTGGAGAAGCTTTTTAACTTGGGATTGCGAAAGAAACGCTTTCAGGTACTCCTCTTCCACATTTTTATTTCCTCTCATTTATTTCTCTAACATAATTAATGGGATTTTTTTTTATATATAATTTGACTATGTTCATTGCTCCTTGAATTGGATCGATCTGAGCATACCATTTCGCTTAAATTTGATTTACCATTTCAATCAAAATTATTTCATTTTCTACTCTCGTAAATTCTATAGATGGTTTTTTTATTTATGAATTTAAACTATTACAGTAGTAATGGTTAAATATCAAGACAAAAGGATTATTTTTTTAACCATTTAATATTTAAAACACTAATAGTGTTAGTATCAAGATAAAAGGATTTTTGTTTTTGTCGTGCTTTAGAAACCATGAATATCACAACCTATTGTTTGTGGTTTGTGGTTAACTGGTTAAAAAAAATTACACAATGGGATTAAAGTACGAATTATATTATTAAATAGATCATTTTTTTATGAGCACAACTGGATCTTATATTCTTGTGCCAATCATTTAATAACATTATAAATTTAAAGGATTAAAATGAAAATTTTAAAAGATGAAATACTAAAATAGGAATTAATAAAAAAATAAATGACAAAAATGTATTTTAGCTAAAAAATTTAAGTGGATTTATATATGGTAGCAATATGTCCAATTTGGATGAAAAAGTGAAGAATAAATTATTATTTTTGCATAATGACAAAAATATCCTTATTTATCTTATATTTTTTTATTTAAGATATTTATATTATTTTATATACATATATATTTTATTTGTTTCCTTTCTTACCCTACCAAATGATATAACATTTCACTCTTTTTTTCACTTCTTTTTTTTCATGATAAACTAACACAGTTAAAAAAAATTGACATGACAAATCACAAATATGACAAAATATGAGGATATGATAAAAAAAAATTAAGTTTGTGAATGAGAATATCTCATATATTTGTTTCCTTTCTTACCCACCAATATAACTTTTCACTCCTTTTTTACTTTTTTTTTCCTTTCACGATAAACTAACACACTCTTAAAGAATTTTGACATGACAAAAAAATAGGCGAGGATAAAAAAAAATTGTGATTCAGAATATCTAATAAATGCCAGGTATTGGCTCTAAAGTCGTTAAAATGGAAGAGTAGCAAAAAATAAAAGGCTAAAAAAAATTAAACCTAACCCATCTACGATTCGGTCCATTTGGGTTGAATCCGTGGTGGGTCAAATTGACCCATCAAAAAAAAATTATTACTATTTTATGATCTTAAAATATTTTTGTTATATAATTATTTGTTGTTGTGTTTGACTTATAATAATTATCTTATATGAGTGATGAGAAAAATTATTGTATGATAATATTATTTGTCTTGTTGAACTTGTAATAGTTCTTTTTTTACTTAAAAAAATAATTTTTTTGAAATTGGAATTACCAAAACAAGAGAAGTTGTTAGCAAAATGCAATCATTAATGTATTTTATTTTTCATAAGATTTTTTTTTAAAAAAAATATTTTTTAATTTATGTGGACTAATCTATTTAACCCATCAATATGTGATGTAAACTATTTTTTTTAGGACTTATGAAGAGATAAATCAAGTTGGATTAATCCATTTATAAGATAAATTAAGGTGAATTGAGTCCAACAAAGCAGACTATTTCGTTTTGATAACACTAATTGACTCCAGCTACTTTCCCTAATTCTATTTGTGTGTCAAGGCATGCATAACGTCTCGATCGTAGAGAAACATCGTCCAGATATGGGCTGGGCTCGAAAAACTTTAAATATATATGTGTAAAATTATATATTCCCCCCGATGTAAAATGGATCGATGCTTGTACACTAGTGAAAATTGACAAAGGAACCAATCCTAACAAAATTAGCTAGAGTACAGCAAAACTATTAGGTACTTCTAAAAAAACTATACACACGCCCCCAAAAGAGAGTTAGACATTTGTGTTTGTAAAGAAAAAAAAATATTGATCGTTCGATTTTATTCAAAAAATTAAAATAAAATTTTGTGCCATTTTTCTAAAATAATCATGCAACTTTGGCTCAATAAAATTTCTAATTCTTAAAACAATTGTGATTTTTTTATTAGATTTTTAACTTTTTTCAGATGAATCCATTAAAAAAAATTCTATTGTTAAATGAGTCTCCTTCCTACTAGACTTTTGTTACTTTTTTTCATCGAGTTATTTTTGTTTAAACGAGTTTCTTGTTTCTTCTTCTTTTATATAATGTCTTTTTCCATTTTATATCTTATTGTAAATGAATAAAATAATTAATTCATGAAATCTAAAGTAATTAAATGAGAAATGATTCTAGAAACAAATATCTTCTTGAAGTGCATATGGACACACCAATTTTTTTTCTCTTTCTCTGAACAGTCCTAGTCTAGAGATTGACAAAGACCAAGACTTTTTAATTGGTGTAAAGACACTTTCACTCTTCAAACACATTAAGAGGCTTGTCAATCGAGGGAGAATGGGTGAATGATCCTAATAGGGTGAAGGAGGGTGTAGAAAATTTCTTTGAGGAAAGATTCAAGTAGGTGGAGGAGGATAGACCAAGATTGGATGATGTTGACTTTAAAAAGATATCTTGTGATGATAATTTGTTGGTTCTAGTCGAATTTGGTGATGTTGAGGTGAGGGGGACGGTTTGGGAATGTGATGACTCTAATAGTCCAGATCTGGATGGATACAATTTCAGGTTCATTAAGGCTTTTTGGAATATCCTCAAGAAAGATATCATGAGATTTCTTAAGGAATATCATGATCATGGTGTTTTTCCTAGAGGGTACAACTCATCTTTCATCTCTTTTATTTCCAAAGCCATTGATCCACAAATTTTGGGAGAATTTAGGCCAATTTCCTTGTTGGGGTCTATGTACAAAATTTTGGCAAATATTCTCTCAAATAGGCTTAAGAGGGTGTTGGACAAGGTCATTAATTCTAGACAAAACACTTTTTTAGCTGGAAGACAATTGCTACATAGGATGTTGGTTGCAAACAAGGTGGTGGAGGAGCCAAAGAGATTGAAGACTAAATGCTTGATTTTCAAGGTGGATTATGAGAAAGCATACTACTTGGTTAGTTGAGAATTTTTGTTTTACATGTTACAAAGATTGGACTTTGAGGATAAATGAATAAAGTGGATTAAAGGATGTTTGGTGAGTAGTAGAGTTTCATTCTTGGTGAATGAAAATCTATAGAAAGAATTTTCAATATCAAAAGGATTGAGACAAGAAAATCCTTTTTGCTCTGCAGAGGTGAGGATGAGTTGTTGGATCACTCATTTTTATGGTGCCAACAGGCATGAAAGGAGTGGCAATTGTCTTACAAGTGGTGTGGGGTGCAAATTGTGTTCCCTACAACTAGGAAGATGCATTTCTCCCAACATGCTTCAATAAATGAGAGCATAAAAGCAAATGAGAGGTGGAATAGCGCGTGGTGTGGAATAGCCTGAACACTGTGGAAAGATAGGAACAATTTGATTTTCAGGAATAAACCATTCCACAGACAAAGTGTCATACAAGACATAATGTTCAACATGTGCTCTTGGTTAAAAACTTTTGATTCTTCCTTTGGCTTCTCTTTCTTTCTTCCAATGCAGTGTGACCCTAGGAGAATGTTTAAGGGGATAGTCCAAGGTCTTACTGATATGTTTGTGGGATAATTTGGTTAAAATGTGAGGGACAACAAATTCGAACGTGGTGTTGGTGTTGAGATTAAAGATGATGGCACAAAATTTAGTGGATGACCAATTATGAAGACAGAGAAGGCGCAAGTGTGGTAAGGGGAAAAGCGGTTGGTCATAATCTTTTTAATGCTGGTAAGAAGTTATTGTTGGAAAGTGGGGAACGATTATAATGGCTGGTTACAGAAATTTAATGTTGACATGCAGTAGATTTATTACTCTTTGTTGACATTATTAATATGTTGTGCCTCCTTGGTTATTATGTATATTCCTCGTTTTTCGCAGGAGTTGAATACTAAGTAACCATGGGGACCCTTTTTTGTAATCTTAATTCTGTACTTCTGGTAGCTTATCATTATAATACATATTCTTAGCCGATTTTTTTTAAAAAAACAACTAAATATCACCAACAAATATTTTTTCTAAGGTAGACTCTCTTCTTTAAGCATTTTTACATTGTCCTTTTATAGCACATACCTTGAGTGTTGGAATACTAGTAGGTGGCTATTCATTGCGTTCCCGATCAACCATAGAGCTCCACCATCATTAAACAACTTAAGCACTCCTACTATCAATGCTTCTAAGTCTTTAGGAATAAAGGTTACTTCAATTAATAAACAATAAATTCATATCTCACAAGACAAGTGAGTTTAATCCTCTTTATTGATATGAGAATCTTCTTAAACAATAATATAAAAAATATCTCATACTAGTTAAGCTGCAATATTTATCCTAACCTTAATGAGCCTTTAAGATCCAACTTACTGAAATAAATTTTAAAAAAAATACTTACAAATCTTTCTAATCCAAAATTTTTAACAAGATCAAAGGTTAATTGAGAGACCATTCAATATTAAAAAATGTTATTAGAAAGGATCAAAGTTAACCAAAGAGACCACTAAAATAACCACAGTTTTTTAAAGATAAAAAACTTATATCATATAAATAATTTTTAGTCTTAATAAATTATGTATAATTGCATAATCAAAATTTATTCTTCTAGTTCTAAAAAAAATCTCCTCTGCAATACATAAACTAGATTCTAAATCTAGATATTTTTACCAGAGAAACGTCATGTCATATAATACAATTTTCTAAAACAAACAAGCTGTGGTCCAAGTTTACCTACCATTTCAGAAAAAATGTTCACGTGAAAAATTCTTATAAATAATAAATATAATATAAAAATATAATCAATCATATATAAGATTAATAATAATATTTTTTAAGACTGCGTGTACTTTTTTCTCAAAATAATCTTCCTCAAACCAAATATATTAATTATGAATGACAATTTTTTTTAAAAATATTGAATACATTTACATATTTTTAAGATGTATTTAATTAAATATTAGATTAAATGAACACACTTTTTGATATATATATATATATATATATATATATATATATATATATATATATTTAAAAAAAATAAAAATTCAGAATTTTTTATTCAACGACTATTCAAAGATATCTTATAACTATAAATTAAACATGCACTACACTCCTGTTACACAGATCGGGCTTCATAGTTCGAAACTCCACAAAAAGATATCTATATTTAGTGTGCAATGATATCATCATAATACTTGGAACAAAATAGATTTTAAAAGAGAATGTATGTGGAGAAAAAGAAATAAAATGGAGTAAGATGATATGCGGCTCATTTTAAAAATGCATCGATCACTATCCGTGGTCCGGTACCACGGTGTGTGTTCAGACTTCAGACAAACAGCCCTTTAAGGCGAGCTCGATGGTCGCATTCAATAACATGACATGCTCCACTCTCCTTCTTATGCCGCATCACATATAAGGATGCATGTCACGTGATTTTATGTTATGAATGAAGATACTCAAATGGACCAAAATGACCTCATAACAGATTTTGTTGTTGAGAAAATGGATCAAGGACAGGTGGCAGCCACCGACAGCACCAAGGTGAGAAGGAGCAATAGAGAGAAGGCCTAACAAAAAATATTCCTATGATGCTACATAAGAAAGGAGCTAATTACCAATGATTGGGGAGAATGTGGTGATCCAAAATCTCTCTTTCCCTCAATTTCTCTATTCTGGTATACCTCTATCATAATCAATATTTTATTTCATCTTTCCAGTATTGATAGCAGAATTAAGTGGATTGCATTTCACAGTAGAACTTGTGTATTTCATTTCACTAATTATTAACAGAGCATTACATTTGATGCTTTCATTCTTTTACCATGGCAGACAATACTCGTATGAAAGGTATAGAGGCGGCTATCCAAGCTATCAATACAACACTGAAGAAGATGGTGGAGGATGCAGAATTACGACACTCTAACTATATGCAAATGCGCTCTACTGGCCTTGCACGAATGGATCACTTTGAAACCCAGCTTGGCTTTCTGCACCTCAAGTCCATTTTACATGGTAGCGAGAACTCCCTGCCTTCCCACACCGCACAACCTTTCCAAATTCGCAATATCAAACTTGATTTTCCTAGGTTTGATGGTTTTGATGTCTGACACTGGATCTTCAAGGAAGAACAATTTTTTGAGTATTACTCCACTCCTGACCAACATCGCCTCACTATCGCCGCCGTGCATATGGAGAAGGACGTTATTCCATGGTTCCAAATGATGTCAAGGAACAATCCTTTTCAATCATAAGCAGCGTTTACCAGAATGTTAGAGCTTGAATTTGGCCCATCCCCGTATGAGTCTCCTAGACCAGCGCTTTTCAAACTCACCCAGACCAGCTCTGTTGCGGAGTATTACACCACCTTCCCCGCGCTAGCCAATCGTGTCTAAGGTATGAGTGTTGATGCTATTTTGGATTGTTTCGTTAGTGGGCTCCACTCAAAGATCCGTAGAGAGGTTGTTGCTCAGAATCCGTATTCCCTATCCAAAGCCTATGCATTAGCCAAGTCGTATAAGGAAAAATTCGACCCACCCACCAAACCCAACCTCACCAAACCCTTCCATTTTACTACTCTTTCTTCTACCAGAAACCTTACCCAACCCCACAAACCAAACCAAGCTTTCCATCGGCCAAAAACCCACCCATCAAACGTCTCACCCTGGCTGAAATGCAACTACGCCGTGACAAAGGATTGTGCTACTATTGCGATGACAAATTTTCCTTAACCCATAAATGCCCTAACAAACACTCCCTTCTCCTCCAGGTCAATGAAACTGACGATTCTCACCTTGAGCATCAACCACTAGGCACTGTAGGTTCAAGCATGCATGCTGGGTCCGAATTAGAGCATCATCTTTCTTTCAATGCTCTCAAAGGATCCCATGGAGTAGGCGCCATGTGTTTCTAGGGTCATATCCAAGGTCTGAAGGTTCAAATCTTACTTGACAATGGCAGCTCTGACAATTTCTTGCAACCCTACATAGCTCGTTGTTTGAAATTGCCCATTGAACCAAGGGCAAAGTACCAAGTTCTTGTTGGCAATGGCAGTTCCTTGACGGTCAATGGCTATATTCCGGAGCTACCTGTGACAATCCAAGGCCACACCCTACATTTACCGGTGTATCTGTTAGCTAATACAGGGGAAAATTTGGTGTTAGGGGCACCATGGTTGAAGACTTTAGGACCTCATATTGCTGACTATGAGTCATTCTCCATCAAATTCTATATGGGGAACACTTTTATCACCTTGCATGGTGATACGGGGGCCACACTGGCTCAGGCACAGTTTCACCATATCGATCGAATGCAACGTACTCGCTCTATTGATGCCTCTTTCATACTCCAGTTTCAGCAATTACAACAGCAGATTGGGGATCCCGGGTGCATTCCTGTACACTTGCCTCCGGATTTAACTGCTTTACTTTATGCTTATTTGGATGTTTTTGCTGAACCATTAGGCTTACCTCCCCCTCGGGTCCATGATCACGCCATTCCACTCCTTGAGGGCAGCAATCCGGTAAAGGTAAAACCGTACCGTTATCCACATAGCCAGAAAACACATATCGAGAAAATGGTGCATGAGATGTTAAGCCAAGGCATAATTCAACCTAGCACTAGTCCTTTTGCTTCCCCTGTACTGCTTGTTAAGAAAAAAGATGGAACATGGCATTTTTGCACTGACTATCGAGCTCTAAACGCCATCACAGTTAAGGATAGTTTTCCTATTCCCACCATAGATGAGCTTTTGATGCGTCTTTTTTCTCTAAGCTGGATTTAAGGTCTGGCTACCATCAAATCCTGGTTAAGTCTGAAGATCGCCACAAGACTGTTTTTCACACCTACCACAGCTTGTATGAATGGCTAGTGATGCCATTTGGCGTCTCTAATGCACCTACTTCTTTTCAAAGTCTAATGAACCATGTTTTTAAGGAGCAACTCAGAAAATCAGTCCTAGTATTTTTCGACAATATTCTGATATATAGTACTTGTGGTTAGCGCATTTAACTCATTTGGAGGAGGTTTTACAGCTGCTCCGACAACACTCCCTTTTTGCCAAATGGTCTAAATGTTGTTTTGGCCTTACTCAAGTGGATTACTTAGGCCACACCATTTCCAGCCAAGGTGTTTCTATGGATAACTCCAAAATCCAAGCGGTTTTAGATTGGCTAGTGCCTTTATCAATCAAGTAGCTTCGTTGATTTTTGGGTCTTTCAGGATATTATCGTCGATTTATCAAGAACTATGCCACTATCGCAGGCCCATTGATTGCTCTTCTTCAAAAAGACGTTGTTTCTTGGAATTCAGAGGCTACTGAGGCATTCAACAACCTCAAAAGAGAGATTACTCAAGCCCTTGTGCTAGCTTTACCAAATTTCCAGTAGCCGTTCACTTTGGAAACCGATGTATCTGGGTTGGGAATTGGAGCCATTCTCAGTCAAGGCAGGCATCCAGTTGCTTTTTTCTCAAAGAAATTGAGTCTCAGAATGCAAAAACAATCTACCTATGTCAGAGAGCTCTATGCCATCATCGAAGCATTGGCCAAATTTCGCCACGATCTCATTGGCCACAAGTTCATCATCAAAATTGACCAAAAAAGTTTAAAAGTTTTGACTGATCAACTTATTCAAACACCAGAGCAGCAACATTGACTTCATAAATTTTTGGGGTATGACTTTACCATTGAGTATAAACCGGGTATTGATAATGTGGATGCTGATGCTTTGTCTAGGTCATTTTGTATGGCATTTTCTACACCAAAGACTGATCTTATGTCTCAAATTCATGCTGCCATAAATGTTGATGCGGCACATGCTGAAATAAAAAATCAATGCCTCCAAGGGATTTGTGTTGCACCTCATTATCAAGTAAAACATGATATATACTTTTCTAGAAATCTAGATTAGTGATTCCTTCCAAGTCTGAATTGGTCTAACTCATCCTTCAAGAGTTTCATTCTTCTCCTCTGGGTGGTTATGCTGGTTTCACTAGGACCAAGGTTCGCATTGCTACCCAATTTTTTTGGCCAGGCATGCATAAGGATATCAGCTTATTTGTGTCTCAGTGTTTGTTGTGTTAGCAAGCTAAAGCATCCACGATAGTACCCGCAGGATTACTACAACCATTGCCAATACTATTGCAGATTTGGGAAGATATCACCATTGATTTCATCACGGGTTTTCCCTGTTCCAACTTTTTTACTGTTATTCTTATGGTGGTGGATCGCCTTTCCAAGTATAACTATTTTCACCCCCCTTAAATCTGATTTCACTAGTCTCAAGGTGGCTGCTGAAGTTTTCATGGCCTCAATTGTGAAGTTGCATAGTTTTCTTAAGTCTATTGTCTTCGGCAAAGACAAGGTTTTTACTAGCAGATTTTGGCAACTCCTTTTTCAACTTTGTGGCACTACCTTGGGTATGAGTTCATCTTATCACCCACAATTAGATGGGCAATCTGAAGTTGTTAATAAGTGTTCGGAGTTGTACCTTCGTTGCTTTACTAGCCAAAACCCTCGCACTTGGTCAAAGATGCTTCCTTGGGTAAAATTTTGGTACAACACCTCCTTCCACACTAGTATTGGTATGACGTCTTTTAAGGCTATGTATGGCAGAGATCCACCCACTCTCATCAAATATGATCTTCATCCCTCTGACCCGCCCTTACTACAAGCTCTGTTAAGTGACATAGACACATTTTTTACCTTGTTGAAAGCAAATTTATTGCGTGCACAACAAGTTATGAAGAAATTTGCCGATGCCAGAAGGAGGTTCGTTGAATATGACATTGGAGACATGGTCCTTGTTAAACTCCAACCTGTGGATCATGCATTGTTTTGATGATGTCGAAAAGAAATCACTTGACTGTCATCATCAAAAAGGGGGAGAATGTGAATGTATGTATACATGATTTTGATGATGCCAAAGATAAGCGCTTCTCAAGTTTGATCCAAGTCAAGAATTCAGAAAATAACTCCCAAGAGTCACAACTCTTCAGAAAATAACTCCTGAAAGTCACATCTGTTCAAGAGATTTTTGAATGGTCATCAAAGGCCTATAAATAGGTGACTTGGGACACAAAATGTATAAGAGAGATATCCCAAGAGAACTTCATTGTCAAATTCTCTCTCAAAAGAAACTCTTGGACAAATACTTGCAAATCCATTAAGAGTTTCTCCATGGACTTCAATTGTAATATCCTTCTCTTCAAGAAAGAATTCTTCTTTCTTTCTTCTCATTCAAAGAGATTGATTAAAGGACTAAGGGTCTCTTAAGTTGTAAGGATTCCTGAACACAAGGGATGAGTTGTCCCTGTGTGGTTCAGACTTTGTAAACGGATTTTTACAAAGGGAGTGGAAAATCTCAAGTGGGTTGCTTGAGTACTGGACGTAGGCACGAACTTTGCCGAACCAATATAAAAATGTGTTTGCATTCTCTCTTCCCTTATCTCATTTATTTTGCTGCAATCAATTTTGTCTTGCATGTTTAAAGAACATTATTAAATTGATTGTTGCTTCTTCTACATTCTAAGCCTATCCCTCTTATGTTATTGAGGTCGTTGGTCCAACACAACCTTATAGGCAGCATTCCATCACTCTTCATCAAAATTAGAAGCTGGGACTGTTGACTCATTGGCAAGTGCACCAAATTGTCACAAGTAGTAAAGTACTCGGAAGTCCGAGTGTCGAATCCACAGGGACTTTGTTTGTACTTAGATTAATGCAAATCCAATTTAAAAGCAAGAGATAAGAATTTAAAATAAAAGATAAAGAAAGATAGAAGATAAAGTAAAGAAAAGATAAGATATTTAAAGATAAACTTAGAAGAGAAAAGAAAAGATAAGATAAAAGAATTAAAGATAAAATTAAAAGATAAAGAAAAAGATAAAAGATAAAAAAAAATAAAAGATTTAGATAAAAGATAAATTCAAAATAAAATAGTGTTAGGAACTGACTTGCCTTGTCTGCCTAGAATGTATGAGTTTATGATTTTTTTCTTTACCAATTCAGGTGATTCTACCCTACCCACATCTATTCATTACTTGCCCCTGATGCCTCACGATGACAAGCCTATTCTACCTATCTATCTCCCAAATGTCTTTGCAAAGACTCAATAGATAAAATGCATGAAGTTCTAATTCTAGATGTTTGCTTTGACGCATGGGCATAATGCAATCACTCTATGCCTAGCAATGATTTTATTATGATATATTTTCTTCTTGTTCTATTAGAAGTTATCCTCTCCCGAGCGTCTAACCCCTGAAACTAATGCATGCATATCTTCTTTAAATCTTATTTAGAAGTTACCCTCTCCCGAACATCTAACCCCTAACAGACTATAAAGATGAGTATGCAAGGTAAAAACAGAAAAGAAAATAGGAAAGAAAAACCTGGTATTGCATTGATAAATAGTGAAGAGTACATCATACATCACATTGGCTTCTAGGCCTGCCAGATCCTAACTAAGGGTTTAGCCACTCATGGCCATTGAGGGCTTTACAAGTAGAAGAGGGGTGAAAGAAAGAAAGGGAGTAAATGAAACCCCTACGAGAGGGGGTTCTGTCGTGGTATCCTCTGTCCCTTGGACTGGCTCTCTATTTATAGCTGCTGAAGTGGGCTTTGGGCCTTCGTAGGCGCGTTCAGCGTGACACCCCCTCGCTCAGCGCGTGATCGCGCGCTTCTATTGGATCATGGGCTTAGCGCGTGACGCACGCTCAGCGCGCGTCTTGGGCTGGACCTGCTTCAGATTTTCTTCTTTTCTTCAATTTTTCTGGCCTTTTTGCTTGTGACACCTCCAGTTTTTATATCTGCAGCCAAAATTCAACAAAACATCAATTCTTTAATATTTAAGCGCAAATAACTGCTAAATAATTATTTTTAAAGACAATTTTGCCTTATTTTCTATTATCAAAATACAATTATTTAGCAGTTATCAAAATCCCCCAAATTAAAACTTTGCTTGTCCCCAAGCAAATCAAATTAAAAGCAGTCTCCGAATGCTTCAACACTTTCAATGGCTACAATTTATTTCTCATATTCCTCCAACTGGTCCTTTCCGCATTTGTCATAATCCCACAATGGAAGCATGAATTACATCAAGATGAAATTGGTTAGTATCGGAAATCAATCAAATTGGTTTGCCTCACTTTCCTCACAAGGTTAGTGTTTATCTCTACGCACAAGTGTCTGGGGTGAGTGTTTAAAATTTATACAACCTGCAATTATGATTCCCAAATTTTGCACTTCATCTCAATTAAAGTTATTCTTACTTACATTTGGTGGATCACTAAGGACTTTTATTGGCTTGTAATGGGGCCTGGCTAGACAAGAAATCATGGTTTTTCTGGGATTTCAAACTTAAGGTTATAAGAGAGCATTCATCCTAGAAAAACTTATACTTAGCCTAGGCTTTATTTGTTTTTCAGCCTTAACACATATGCAATCTATTTTTCTTATTTTCAACCTTAGCACTTATGGCACCTCTTTTTTTTTTTTTTTCTGCCCTTATTTTCTTGTTTTTTTTTTTTTTTGGAAAGAGACTTTGGGCTTACAAGCTCTTTTTTTTTTTGGGTGCCTTATTATGTGCTACTTTTACATTCCCAAGACCATCTTCATTCTACCCATCCCCCAAATTAGGGTTTTATTATGACTAAAACCTTTATGCTCTCTTAGAACCCTAAAATAAGGTTAGAGATATCACAATTAGGCTCAGGGTTTTTTTTTTTTTTTTTAAAAAAAATAATTGCTAATTTTGATTCAACAAGGGTGCAAGGGATAAATTTTATCACAGGTTGGCTTTTTGGCTGAGTGGCTAAAAGAAACATGGCCTTGATCATATCCACCTTATGCAAATAATCTAACAGTCTAAGAATTATGCAAAATTAAGAATTTAAAAACAGACGTTCTCTCATAATTAAGTTCACACAGCTCTCCGGGACAAGATAAAGTTATCGGCTTACCGGAACGTGATCTTTTTCCATCAAGCTAACATTTTCTCTCTTTGTGATTCATGTCTCACTGTTTGACTAACTCTTGCTTCCAGGAAACCAGTATTTTCACAATTGTCATGCAACATTTCAAGTGTTGAATTCTTCAGAAAAAGCCTAAATAGTGACTTCACAAATATCATGCAATTTTTATTCAATAACTGAATTTAAACTACTGAAATTAAAATGCATAAAATCATAATGCACAAATTCAAAATAAAGAAAAGAAATAACACAACTATCCTAAAAGAAACAAATTGCAATTAACTAAAAGAGATAAAGTTAGAAATCCCAGGTTGCCTCCCAGTAAGCGCTTCTTTAACGTCATTAGCTTGACGGGTCAAATGCCTTCAAGGTGGCATGAAGGTCACAAAGAACACATCTTCCTTGCATTTTCGTCTCTTAGCTAGAGACGCCATGAAACTCAAGTATGCTGGAAACACCTTCCATATTGTTGCAAGGGAAGTGCTGGTGATCAAGGAAGGAATGATACTTAAGGGTTTATCATGTTTTCCATGTCTTTCTTCCTTGACAATCAGTTGATGAGGAGTGGTGTTGACTTGGAGAATACTTTCTTGTTGAATTTCTACTTGTGAGTACTTCTCCCATTGTTGTGCTTTCTCCTCATTTCTTTCTATCTCTTCCTTCTTTTCTTCTTCCACATCTTCCTCAGTTAAAATTACCTTGTACTCCTTTTTGGGCTTCATCTCAGTATTTACCGTAAAGGTTTCGGTGGGCTTTTCAGCAACTAGCTTAGCTAATTGTACTTCCAGATTTCTGATTGCTACATCAGTGCTCTTCTGATGTGACCTTGTTTCCTGCATGAATTGTACCAGCAATTCTTCTAGCCTACTGCTTTCTTCCTGTGGCCTGGACTCTTGGTCACATAGAATGGCATAATCATTGGCCGCCATATTCTTTATTAGCTCAATAGCTTCTTCTGGAGTCTTTAACTTGATCTTTCCACCGGCTGAGGCATCGAGGAGCTGCTTGGAATGGGGTTGCAAGCCATCAATAAAGATGTTGAGCTGGACTGGCTCACTAAACCCATGTGTAGGAGTCTTCCAAAGTAACCCATGAAAGCGATCAAGGGCTTCACTCAATGATTCATGAGGGTGTTGGTGGAAGGATGAGATTTCCACCTTTCCCTCAATGGTCTTGGACTCTGGGAAATATTTCTTCAAGAACTTCTCCACCACCTCATCCTATGTTCGCAGGCTATTCCCTTTAAACGAGCAAAGCCATGTTTTTGCTTCACCGGCCAAGGAAAAACAAAATAAGTCGAGGCGGATGGCATCTTCAGGCACTTCTACTATCTTCACCGTGTTGCAAATGTTGATGTATGTGGCCAGGTGTGCATATGGATCTTCACTTGGTAGGCCGTAAAATAGATTCCTTTGAATCAGCTGGATCAAGGAATATGGATATGAGAAGTTGGTCGTCTGCACCTCTGGTCTAGCTATGCTGGTGAAGTACTGAGGTATAATAGGGCTAGAGTAATCCTCTAGCGTCATTCTCTGTGGACGATTTTTTGCCATGATGCGTTCTTCGAAAAAGGAGTGTGCACTGTTAACAAAAGAAATAACTACCGTGCACGTTATCACAGAATAAATAACTTTTTTTTAAATTTTTTTTTATTTAAAAAAAAGAATAAAGTAAGAATGAGTAAAGAAAAAAAAATTGAAAAATAAAATAAAGCAGCTACAATAAATAATAGATACAAAACAAAAAATAAAAATAGAAATAAAAATAGAAACTGAAAACTAATTGCTTACAAATTGGAATATGCAATTAATCAAGTACGAAAAACAAAGTCCCCGGCAACGACGCCAAAAACTTGTTGACTCATTGACAAGTGCACCAAATCGTCACAAGTAGTAAAGTACTCGGAAGTCCGAGTGTCGAATCCACAGGAACTTTGTTTGTACTTAGATTAATGCAAATCCAATTTAAAAGCAAGAGATAAGAATTTAAAATAAAAGATAAAGAAAGATAGAAGATAAAGTAAAGAAAAGATAAGATATTTAAAGATAAACTTAGAAGAGAAAAGAAAAGATAAGATAAAAGAATTAAAGATAAAATTAAAAGATAAAGAAAAAGATAAAAGATAAAAAAAAATAAAAGATTTAGATAAAAGATAAATTCAAAATAAAATAGTGTTAAGAACTGACTTGCCTTGTCTGCCTAGAATGTATGAGTTATTTTTTTCTTTACCAATTCAGGTGATTCTACCCTACCCACATCTATTCATTACTTGCCCCTGATGCCTCACGATGACAAGCCTATTCTACCTATCTATCTCCCAAATGCCTTTGCAAAGACTCAATAGATAAAATGCATGAAGTTCTAATTCTAGATGTTTGCTTTGACGCATGGGCATAATGCAATCACTCTATGCCTAGCAATGATTTTATTATGATACCTTTTCTTCTTGTTCTATTAGAAGTTATCCTCTCCCGAGCGTCTAACCCCTAAAACTAATGCATGCATATCTTCTTTAAATCTTATTTAGAAGTTACCCTCTCCCGAGCATCTAACCCCTAATAGACTATAAAGATGAGTATGCAAGGTAAAAACAGAAAAGAAAATAGGAAAGAAAAACATGGTATTGCATTGATAAATAGTGAAGAGTACATCATACATCACATGGCTTCTAGGCCTGCCAGATCCTAACTAAGGGTTTGGCCACTCATGGCCATTGAGGGCTTTACAAGTAGAAGAGGGGTGAAAGAAAGAAAGGGAGTAAATGAAACCCCTAGGAGAGGGGGTTCTGTCGTGGTATCCTCTGTCCCTTGGACTGACTCTCTATTTATAGCTGCTGAAGTGGGCTTTGGGCCTTCGTAGGCGCGCTCAGCGTGACACCCCCTCGCTCAGCGCGTGATCGCGCGCTTAGCGCGCGTGTTGTAGGCTTAGCGCGCGCTTTTGTTGGATCATGGGCTTAGCGCGTCTTGGGCTGGGCCTGCTTCAGGTTTTCTTCTTTTCTTCAATTTTTTTGGCCTTTTTGCTTGTGACACCTCTAGTTTTTATATCTGCAGCCAAAATTCAACAAAACATCAATTCTTTAATATTTAAGCGTAAATAACTGCTAAATAATTATTTTTAAAGACAATTTTTCCTTATTTTCTATTATCAAAATACAATTATTTAGCAATTATCAGGGACTTCAATATTTTGGGCCTTTTCCAGTGGTGGAAAAAATTGGCTCAGTTGCTTATAAACTAATGTTGACTTCTACCGGCAAAATCCATCTTGTTTTTCATGTTTCATTGCTGATACCTTGCAAGGGTCAATATTTAACCCAATACATGCCTCTGCCTCTCACCACCAATGAGCGTGGGCCTTTACTGATGCATCACTCAATTTTGCAAACTCGTTGGACCTTGCACCAGCAAAAAGAGATCCCTCAAGTCCTTGTTCAGTAGGAAGGGTTGTCACCTGCAGAAGCTACTTGGGAAAATTGGAATGACATCAAAGCGAGCTTCCCTAATCTCAATCATAAGGACAAGGTTGTTTTCAATGGGGGGATTTGTTATGAATGAAGATACTCAAATGGACCAAAATGACCTCATAATAGATTCTGTTGTTGAGAAAATGGATCAAGGACAGGTGCCAGACAATCCTGACAGTACCAAGGTGAGAAGGAGCAAGAGAGAGAAGGCCTAACAGAAAATATTCCTATGATGCTGTATAAAAAGGGAGCTAATTACCAATAATTAGGGAGAATGTGGTGATCCAAAATCTCTCTTTCCCTCAATTTCTCTATTATGGTATACCTCTGTTAGAGGCAGTATTTTATTTCATCTTTCCAATACTGATAATAGAATTAAGTGAATTGCATTCCACAGTAAAACTTGTGTATTTCATTTCACTAAATTGCATTCCACAGTAAAACTTGTGTATTTCATTTCACTAATTGTATTGATGTGCTGACAATTAATAAATGATATTTGAGTTCCATCTTTCCATATTGTTCTGTTAATTATTAACATAGCATTACATTTTATTCTTTTAGTTTTCTCTTTTCTCTAAATCAAACATAATACCTTTCATTTTTTATTTGCAATTAATATAATTCTCTTTTACATTAAAAATATATAAACTATTTTTACTTAAAAAATAATTTTCTGTTTATTTTATTTTGATAAAAAAAATTCTATCCTCTTATTAAATAAATGTTTTTATACACTTAATTCTGAAATTTCTTATTTTAAACTAAACAAACTCATTCAGCAAAACAGTCTAAGTATAATATGTACATAATACTTTTCTCTCATTGTTGTTTAATTGCATTTATGTTTAGTATGAAACAAATTAACATTAAAAGATATAAATATGTATAATGAAAACTTAATTATCAAATTCAGAAGTATGAATAATAAGCACTTATATGTAAAACAATTCATTAAAATATTATTATTCTTGCTTATTTATCTTTATAAAAATTATCAAAATATGTTAGAATTATCTTTCAATTTAATACTTATATATTGGCATTACAAAATAATTTTACACTATTATTCAATCACAAATCAATAAATTTATTATACATTATTATTATATGATTATGTAAAACATGTTACGCTATCAACTTTTATTAACATCTTAATATAAACACTAGCGATTTGTATTAGTAGTACATTGAATTATGATAAATCAATAATACGAATATGATAACAATAATAATGTTAATCTATATCAATAGGGAGAGAATATAACCTTATGTAATTATTTTTAATCTTTCTATTTTTTAGACTATTTTATCCTTATTTTTAATAATATTAAAGTAGTAACAATAGTTAATCCTGTTTAAATTAAAATTGACTTACTAACTAAAGTTAGTAACCACTTATTAATCACTTTTCACTTTTATTAGACAATTTTACCTTTAGATCATTTTTTAAATTTTAAAATTCTTTTAATTTACATTAATTTTTCACTACTTTTATATCATTAGTTTTTTTTATTTTATTATTTTTTATAATTATATTTAACTTATTTTTTTATTATTTAAAAAATTTAGAGAAACATTGTATTAATAATACAAAACAAATTAAAAGCCTGAAAGCAACAATTCTCTGAAAAGTACGTACAAGTAGGCGTGGCGTTACTGCCAACAGTGCAATACCAGTTTCTCAACATGAACCTCATTTTTTTTACTTTTGACCAACCCCAACAATTTAAGCAGTGAAGGACCTACATTGTTTTTGGTGTGTACTTTCATCTCTCATTTTTTTAAATTTATTCAATTTATAAATAAAATTTTATATTTTTATATTTTATTTTTATTTATATTTATATAATTAAACCTATATTTTTATTTTTTATAATTTACACTCGTTAACTTAGCGTCTTAGATCCTGTCACTAAATTTAAATAAGAAGTAACGCATGAGCTGGTGGCAACCAATTGATTTTCACGAGTGACTAATGAGATTGTTTTTTAGCATGTATTAAGTATGTGTTTGGTCATTGTTTAGTGTGTGTGTTTGGATATTTATTGGGAAAGTTTCAAATTGTTACTGAATGAAAGTTTTTTCAACTATTACTTAAATTATAATTTGGAAATTCTTAACTATAATCCAAGCATGCTATTTTAATTTTGAAAAAAAAAAAACTCTCAAAATTAAATAATTTAAAAACACCATTATTTTATTGACGAAATAACAATTAAATGAGAGACTTATATAATTTTTTCAGTGTAAAAAGTTCACATAGAATGATTAACTTGAATATATTTGCACACACATTGACTTATAATTAAAAAAAATCATATCATCTAATTGCTATACTAATTGATTTATTTTTACACACTTATAAGTATTTTGAATTTATCAACATTGTATATATCATAAAACTATTTTATACTATCTTTAGTTTTATTAATTTAAAAAGATAAAAAAAAACTTTAAACTTTTTTTTTAAAAAAAAAAAAGAGGAGACTCGTAGATTAATTAACACTAATGATTGGATTCTATATCAATTAAAAAATAATACCGAAAGAGAATGATCTTACTGTATCTATATTTTGTCAGTTAGTGTTTCACTTTTCTCGTTACACAAAACAGAATACCCACAAGGAGGCAAGTGAAGAGTCAGTCCAATATCCTACGTGGCAGTTTCCTATTTGTGGGGAGATCAAATCCCACGTGCTAGTGATGGTTTGCGTCACGTGTTCTTAGACCAGCTTGTTGTGTGGCAGACATGCGCACACCTTTAGATATCAGAAAGAACAAAACCATAAATAATAATGGAGTTCGATCGAGCTCTGCGCATCCTTATCCACTCATAAACCTACACCTAATCAACTTTGTATTTTTTTTTAATTAGCTATTCTTTGATAAAAATTAAATATTAATCTCTTGATTCAAATTCATTTAAGGAATTATTTTTTTATAAGTATAAATAAAAAATTAAACTCATAATCATATATAAATATAAAGTAACAAAGTTATTTACCAATTCTCTAAAATGCCCATAAGTTTATAAATTTTTTATTATTTCTGCCTCACATTTAGTTTTACAAAGATGACTAAAATACACTCAAAACATAATGTGGAAAAAAAAGAAGATAAAATAAGGCACAAGCGTGTGAATATTATCATTATTTCATCGGAGGGAAGGGCATATGCCATCTATCTAGATAGATCATGCCTCTACAAGAATTGGTCCAAAATATTTGAGTGAATCACTCTCAGTCCTCTCTCTCATAATCCCTTTTCAACAGGAATTTCCTATTATAAAAATGTTGGCTGCGAGCAAACTTCTTACTATATTATGTAGCAGCAGGTCATTATTATATACGTTGATGCCGATATGTTGCCTTTATCTGCATTTGCACCTGCACTTTAATTACTTGGTTTCTCTGTGACATAAATAAATATAAATATGTCAGGTAAGAGAAATATATTATATATAATATGGGAATAGAGGTACCGAGAACGAGGTGCAGGTGCATCTGCAGGTGAATGTCATATTGGATTATTGGCTATGGTTTAACTTTACTCAAGCTTTTGGTTTGTATTCAGTGGCTGGCTTGTTTTGTTGCAGCTGCTTGTGCTTCCAAGTATTTTTTATCATAAAGGGTCAGATATATATATATATATCATTGCCTCTTTCTTTGAATATACACGGTCCATTTTGCTTATTGAGCTCTTCTATCTCCTTCTAAATGTACTGCAACATGTGCTACTTAATTTTTTTGTTATATATACACACGCACACAGACACAGTTCCTATATATGCAGATCTAGATCCACGTACGGAGGTGGAGGCAATCGAATCCATAACGTTCAAATTTTTACAAAGGTAGAATGAGCTTCTAACTCAGCTAGAACAGTAGCCTTAGTCAGAATATATTAATGTCTGAATGTTCTGTTAACCTACTTGCTTCCTTTCCCCTATTAATTAACTACTGTTTCCAGAATTACCAAGAATTAAAGAATTAACAAGAAAAAGTAGTCAAATTAAAGTAGATGGTTCGTTCTCGGCGAGCATAGTAATGATTTATCCAAAATTTGACCACAAAAGTTATAACTTATAAGGTGTCCTGGAGGCAGGCTAAGAACCGTTGCTGATTTTGTCTGAATGATTCTGCAAAAGTTATCTGCAGAAAGTCATGGAGAGGACTTGAGAGTTCATCCCCATTCTTAGCGTATTATATATAGTTATGAAAATGGCACGAGTTAATTAATTCTTATACCCACTTGTTTGCTATGCTTTATGGAAAGTGGTATTAGTACTCCCTTGGATATTTTCAGGAAAGGGAAATGATGGAACCCTCGGTTGCTTTTCAGCCGATGATTTCAATCAAATTTGTTGAATGCACATGTGGTCAATTAACCTGATCATCAAATTCTATCTCATCTTTGAGATTATTCCAGCTTCGGAATATAATCTATACTTTTCACTTCTTCTAAATCCCCATTTACTCCCTCTCCCGAATGGTAGAATATGATAAATTAAAGGAGAGAAAATTAACTTGTGAGGTATCAGCATATTATGCATGCCCTAGTGCCAGTTAGTATTAAAACAGACTGATATCATATTCATATGAGAATACATTTACATGTAGTTATTTGAACACGCTTACGCATGAAACAAGGCAGTATTGGCAACTTCTTTTCGCTTGACGATCTAAGACCATACACATAGCATTAGTTGGATATATACTTTCTTTTGGGGTATGGTTGAATTGAACCTCTTTCGCATACACTGACCCCATATATAAAATGTTTCCATATATCTTGTTTAGAATGAACAATTTCTAGAAGACTGTATGAAACTTACGTCTAGAAGAAGCTACGGTCAAAGTGAGAAAACTCAATTTTTTTAATTTTTTTAGAAGCTAAAAGTTAGCAACTATAGTACTACCCGCAGTATAGCACAACCTAGAAAAGGAGAGTAGAAAGGTCTAGAATAAAATCAAATCTCTATACAGAAAGAATTGAAGGAGCGCGGTGTAACTCAAATTTAGGATAAAGAGGATACGATGCTTCAAATCTTAACCAATCAAAGTGGTCAATTCAGCACTGAAGTTTGCATATTGCCAAATAATTGTATACCCTTTTAATAAAATAAAACTATAAAAATCCAGATTTCCATACCTTCACCATTAAAATTTTGTTTCACTAGCTAGCCGACTAATCACCACTAAATAATTATTTCTTTTTACTCTAAACAGGGTTTGCAGACATTTTCCATTTACATATATTGAATCTGCCCACCTTTAAATTGAGATGTTGGTATTCTACAAGGAAAGAATTGAAGACACATGAGAAACTAGCATGAATCACATCACGTATTATCGTACATATCACACATATATACATGGCTCAGTTTCAAAGTCTACAATTGGCTCATGAACTGTAAGATAATCGATACGGCGAGGTAAATATTTCCTTTACTTGATTGTGGAGTTTTAGTACATCTTTGGATTAAAGTTGAAAGAGTCAAATAATGTTTTTTTTTTTAAATTTCAAAAGTAATAACCTTTTCTTTTTCATTTAATATATTAAGATTTATTATACATTCAAATTCATAAAAATACTTTCCAAACTTTAATCCAAACAAAAAATAGCCTTAATTTTTCGGGTAACATTGTTTGATTTTACAAGGACTATAGCCATTACTTAATTAACTACTCTATATAGAAAGATGCATGTGGCCAGCCAGTTGCTGAAATTTACCTGATATTCCTTATTAAGTAGTAATATACTTTGTATCTTATCATACTTATATTTCATTTGGAGTTATAAAGTTAATTTCACAATTAAAAAAATGAGATTTAAGGATGAAAGAAAAAGAAAGATGTTATGAGTTAAAAAATTTCCTATTAACATTGTAATGAAAACTAATCACAAACATAACTGATAAAAGAATTTCATTTCATTTTCTCTCTCTTCGTTTCTCATTAGATCTTGTGTTATCTCTCTGTCTCTCTTTATTTTTCCTATCTCTCTTCTCCCAAAAATGTAAGGTACATTCATATTTTTCATTTAATTTGGTTGCGACCAGCTTCTACACAATGTGTGTGCCTGTTTATGTATTAGTTTTCAACTTTTCTTAGTTCAAACTTAGAATCCCATTGAAATTTTAACACTGCATATTGAAAATTGCATGGGATTGGAAGATGGAATGAAGTGTAAAAAAAATTGATGTGTAATTCTTTTTTGGGTTGTCTAACTTATTTTTTTAAAATAAAAATAGGATTAAACAATATTATTTGTAATTTATTGTTGTAATTAAAAAAAAACATTGTACTAATCATCAAAAAGTACATAAAGAAGTATACCAATCATCTACTATAAGGTTCTTTAATTCTATTTTTTCTGGAGTAAGTTAGACATCCTCTTTCTTTATTGGTAGCCTACCAATGATACGAATGCGTGACATGTTATATGTGAAATAAGTGGGAGTTGAATGTCTATTTCCACCTACTTTTCTAATTTAAGTTATTCTTTGATAAACTTTTTCGTATACACTTCTATCAGAATAAAATAAAATATTTTTTTTATAAGTTAAAATTATCTTATACATAGATTAATTTATAGAATTTTTTTATTAATTTCTCTAAAAAAATTATTTTTGATTTACGAATAAGTTAATTTTAACTAACAAGAAACCTTATTTAATATTTCTTTCTTATTTTCTTCTCTATAAATACTTATAAAAAAGCTTATTCAAACAAATCCATAATGTCAAACTTTAGACTTAGGAAGGGTTTAATTTGCACAGGAAAAATCTTTTCATATATATATATATATATATATATATATATATATATATATATATATATATATATATATATATATATATATTCATTTTGAATGTAATACTAGGCATTAAACGTTGCGTCTTGGATATAATTATTGCATAAGAGCATTTCAGACGCCCATAGGAGTATTTTGAGTTCAAATTATGAAAATAAGGAGCAAAAAGTATCAATATATAGTAGATATTTGCTTATATTTTCTCAAAATTATGGGGTACATCGATCTGCACCCCCTCAACTACCCATGAGTTTGCCACTGAATGCTCGTCAAATTCGATGGAGTCATTTGTCTAGAGAAATTGACTAGTCGTTAACTTAGTTTTTTTTGGGGACATAGTCATTAACTTAGTTTGCTGACAAAAACAAAAAACAAAAACTAAATCAAAGGGTTAATGGTTGAAGTGGTGAATTATTGGCTATACTATTGCAAATAATTATGTAGGTCTAAGATTCAATACATCATTAATCAATTCTAATTTTAATATTAGAGTATTGTTATTTTTTTATATCATTTTTATACTGTTTGATGAAAATAATTGACTTGATAAGGTCTTTGATATTAAAATTAAAGATATGTTATCATCATAAAGATTATGAAAATAGAAATAAATCTCTTATAATTTTAATTTAAATTATTTTTTATCATAGAATTATGATGAATAAGACATTAATAATCTGAATAAATTAATATATATATTATTTATTGGATGAATGCTAATAGATCTCATTTATTAATTTATATACATAGATGATGTGTATATGAATGTGATTATAGGACTGACTCAATTGAGATTTTTTAATAAATAATATAACCTTAAATTGTCAATAAAAAATTCTGAAGTACAAAATTTTCTTTAATATGAGATTGTCATAGTAATTAATATATCATTTATTATATTTTGATTTTAGACACTTAATGTTTTAGAGTACTAATTGAATGGACATTGAATATAACTAAATACTTGTAGAGCTCATAATTAATCAAGATAGAATTCATTAACTTTTGATAATGAGTTTTGAACGTAAAATTAAGACCTTGGACAGAGTAATTAAATAAATGAAGAAATGAGTTTTCTTAAGTAATTCATTGAATAAATTTATTAACTTATTTGAGTTTGACATAAATGATATACTCTAGAGTTAATTCAAAGTTGTAAATGATGGAATATAATATTATATTATTTTTCTATTTGGTTTTGGTAAGTAATGAATATTATTTTATGTTATTCGAACATCGAAGAACGTTACTAGATGCTTATCTTGATTAATATATTACTGACTTACTTTTGAACTTACACTACTAAAAAATAGGATTTCTACATCGGTTCTTCACAAAATCGTCTTAGAATTTTTTTAAAAAAAATGTTAAAAAATTGATATTTCTAAGATGATTTTTTTTTTACAACCGCCTTAGATTAGAAAGATGATTTTTAACACAACCGCTTTAGAAAATGTTTTTTTTTTTTCACCATACCACTCCCTACCAGGATACCACCTCCTTTACACCATTTTTTCTTTTATCTTGGGAAATCCTTCTAAAAATACAATATGCATGAAAGTAGAAAAAGTGAAAATACATCATATGATCATGTCTAAACAATAATGCAGTTTCTTAGCAAGTTAGACCTAAAAAAACTGTTACAAGCCCCTTATCCCCACAAACAAGGAAGCTAATATAACAAAACAAGCCTCTTATATAAAAGGTGTTACAGCCAATGAGATCAAACATTTAATTGAGATATGAAAGGATTGACAATATAAGATATTAAAAATATTATTTTAATATTTAATAATTAATTAAATTAGAAAATTTATTATAATCAAATGATTAATTAATTTTATAAATAAGATATAATTATATTTTTTTCTAGCCCTGAATATAAATCATATAAACATTATTCAAAGTTATTAATCATTTGTTCTACATTGCCCCTTTTTTTATTTTATAATATTCTCTCCAGTCCACTTGTTTTGGTTCAATCAACACTTTATTTCTTATTTATTTTTATTTTCATCTATTTTATTTTTCTTCCTACTACCAAACATGTCATAAATGTTTCTTGTCGGATATAATTAGTTTTTGCAACAAAAGCAATAGGTTAACTTTTTATATTAGAAATATTAGTGTCATTCTTTTTTATATTAGAAGTAAAATTTACCAATATTTATAATTTTTAATTAAATTTAAATAATAATATAGAAGAGTTACGTAAGATGTTCATGGCATTTCTCATAGGAGTAATACTTTTTATTTTATTTTTTATAACTAGGAACCATTCTTTTGTTTTTTTTTTTTTTAAGTAGCACGCAAATAACTAACGAACACTTCAAAACTCCGAACTCCTGTTGGACTTGGACAGCGTGCTGCGTGTTGGACTGTGTGTTGACGTTACTGCCTTCCTTTGACATCTCTTTCTATCTAGCCTTAGATATCAAGCTAAAAACATAGTGGAAAACTCCCAATCCTTATCCACTCCACTCATAAATCTAAGATTAATGATAATTTCTTATTGAAATTTAGCTTTTATTATTTTTTAGTCCTTAATTTTTTTTTAAAAAAATTTGTTTTTAATGTTTTTACTGTTTAACATCTTTTACCTTTTTTTCTTCTTATTTTTAGCTCCTTAACTTTTTTTTCTTTATTTTCAGTCTTTTAACATAAATTAAAAGCACGGAAAGAAAATTAAATACCAAACCAGTAAAAAAATTATTACTCATTTATTTTAATAAATAAAAAAAATTCTTTTAATACATATTTGTAAAAACATTCTTTTTTAGTTTCTATTTTTTTAATCCTTTCCAATTCTTATCATAGAAACTAAAAGGAATTAAAATTATGTTGATAAAGAAAAAAAAATTAAAAATGATAACTAAAAGAGAATGTATTTAAATATATAGAAACTAAAAAAAATGTAACTATAAAAATAAAATAAGTAATTAAATCATATTATTTTCAAAAGAATGTTGATTTATTAACTCCCACTAAACACAAATATTTTTTCAGAATCTTTTATTTTTCTCTTCTTATCATCATTAATAGTGTCTATGGATTATTTTTCTTTCTATAAATAGGATCAGCATAGCCATCTACCTATATAGATCATGGCCACAAGAGTTGGTCCCAAATCTTTGATGATTTGAGTGTATCACTCTTACCCTTCAGATCTCTCTCTCAATCCCTTTCTCTAGGGACTTCATATATAGTCGGCAGTGAGCACAAAACTTCTTAAATTGTTATATAGCATGCCATTGTGCATCTTGATGCGCCAATATGTTGCCTTTATCTGCATTTGCACCTGCGCTTTGCTTGGTTTCTCAAGAGCAAGTGATTATATGTGGGAGTAGAGTGACCAAGCACAAGGTGCAGGTGCATCTGCAGCTGAATGCCATATTGGATTATTGGCTATGATTTAACTTTACCTGATGCTGTTTGTATGTGGTCTGTAGCTAGTGTGGTTGCTGCTGCTTGTGCTTCCAAGTTTTTTTTTTTTATTGTAAAGGGTAAGATATATCATTGCCTCTTCTTTGAATATACACGGTCCTTGTGCTTCTTCACCTTTTTCTATCTTCCTCTTAATGTACTGTAACATATACTGCTTATTGTGAGATATATTCACACACGCACACAATTCAAACACAGTTCTTGTGCAGATCTAGATCTACAATATGAAGGTGGATTCGAGTCCCTAACTTTAAAATTTAGGCTATTTTTTATTTTTTATTTGGGGTGCTCCAAACTCAATTTGAAAAATAAATCCAATCAGTTTAGTTACTTCTAAAAATAAGTTTGCACATGAAAGTTTTGTATGAAAACTCAATTTTATAGAAATAAGACTGAGGTTAATTTAGCAAACTTAAGTTTAACCGAAATTAATTCAAACATGTACTTGAAAATTTAAGTTTGGAATAAAATTAAGTTTATAATTTACAAAAAGAAATCTAAGTCTTGTTTTTACAAAATTGAATTTTTAAACAATATCTTAATGTACAAATATATTTTTAAGAGTAACAAAATAAGTCAGAAAAGTGAGTTTATTCTCCAAAACTAATTTAGAGTACCTAACTCAGCTGGCACAACCCTAAACAGGTAGTAAGGTGTACATAAAATGCATGTTTTGTTAACCTAGCTAGCTACTTCCTGTACCCTACTAACATGTGTTTGCTCCAAATTTTCCAAAAATATTGGAAAAAGAAGTCTAATTAAAGTACCGCTACTCGCTATTATTTTTAGTTTTAACACAAGGTCATGATGGGGTTCCAGCCATCCAAAATGAGTATGAGGGTACTACGAGCTCAGGAGTCTAATTAATAAGCATTATTGTTACTGATTTAGGGTCCTTTGGGATTCTCCAAAATTAATAAATCTGCAGAAAGTCATAGAGGTACCCCCTCTTTTTTTCCTTCCCTTTCTAAGCGTATTTATACTCATCAAAATGACACAACTCAAATACTTAATTAATTATTATAACCACTTGTTTGCTATGCTTTCTCAAAAGATGGATATTTTCAGGAAAGAGAAATGATGGAATCCTTAGTTTGTTTTTCAGCCACTGGTTTTTGCTCGAATGGACATCTGGTCCATTAACATCATCAAGCTCTGTCTCTTCTGGGATTATTCCAGCTTCGGAATCTGTACTTTTCCCTTCTTCAAAATCCCATTTACTCCCACCCAATTGGAAAAATATATACAAAAGATTGATAAAAAAAAAAAAAAGTTGTGAGAGAGCATATTATGCCCTAGATACAGTCAGTGGTAAAACAGACTGATATCATACAAGAATCCAATTTAATTACATGCATGTAGTAATTTGATCAGTATTGCTCATGAAACAAAATGATATTGGACATTGGTCAATTCGATCTCTTGGCTTGTTGACGATCTTATATATAGGAACAATCATGCACATAGCTTCAGTTGGGTACATTGTATATATATAGTTTCTTTGGGTTATGGTTGGAAATTGGAAAGCAACTCCTGCCAAAATGACCCCAGCAAAATGCTTCCATATATCTTGTTCAGAATTCTGCACAATTTCTAGCTAGAAGAATCTGAAAGTTACGGTGTGGAAGTTAAAAATCTGCAAGTATTTATAAGTAGTAAAGCTAACAACAACTACTATTAGTTAAGCGTAGAAAAGTCTAGAATCAAACCGCCATTGTACAGGCGGTGTAACTAAACTATGATAATTAAATTGTGATGCTTCAAATCTGAACCAATCAAAAGTATTCAGCACTGAAGTATGCATTTTCACATAATTATATATCTTTCTTTATCTAATAAAAGGGTTCAGATTTCCATATCATTGCCATTAAAATTAATTATACTAAATAATTATTTCTTTCTATTCCTAACAGGGTTTGCAGACAATTACACATGCTGAAGCTGCCTCGGTTGACTTGAGTATCTTCTGTGTGATGTTGGTATTCCAGTTCAAGACAATTGGCCTGGAACTGATGAAAACACATGAAAAGATGGCATGAATTTCAATATACACGGCTCAGTTTCGAAGTTTTCAACGGGGACCATGGAGATAATTGAGTATTCCTTTGTTATTCTCACCGAATAAGTACGATGAAATTCCTTATTTTGATTCTAGATTCTTAATTTTTCCGGAAAACAATCATTATACTACAATATATAAACGTTGTTTGATTTTACAAGAGCTAGCCAGTACTTAATTAACTATTCTATATAGAAAGTTGTACATGGTCAGTTGCTGAACTTAGTTCTGTTATATATGTTTACTTTGGTTGCAACGAGCTACACAATGTGTATGCCTGTTTATGTATTTGTTTACAGTTTTCCTTTAATTAGTTCAAACTGGGAATTCCGTTGAAATTTTAACACTGCAAATTCAAATTAAGGTGGGAGTGGGAAGAAGGAAGAAGGGATGCGTGTATTTTCTTACCAAAGATATGGAGATATATGTGAAATAAGTTGGAGCTGAATGCCAATTTCCACCTACTTTTCTAATTTGATATCAAGTTTAAACTTAAAGAAAATTATATATGCCCGAAATCAGATTTCTCCAGAATTAAATTATGAGACTTTCTAGGTTGAATTGAGTCAAAGTTATAAGAAATAGCAGAATAATACGTTATGCATATTAGGAGGAAGGAATTATGCGTCATCTACACACAATGCACAATATATATGATATTAGATCAGTTTTATTTAGTAATATTTCGAACTCCAGTTTAACTAATCCAAAAAATTAAGTTGGAGCCACGTGATTGTTCCAAGTATCTTTTTTGAGTTTGAATGAGGAATTTTGAAAGGCGAATCCAATTTTTTAAATTAATTTAAAACATCATAAATTAGAATGAATTATTTAGATTTTAAATTAATTTAAAGAATTTTTAAAATGTTAGAAATTTTATAGGAGGATAATTCGACCTGAGCATGTAAAACTTCTTAACTTGCTAATAAGCAGGCCATTATACATGTTGAAGAAAATATATTACCTTTATCTGCATTTGCACCTGCACTTTCTGCAGCTGAGGATGAAGAGAAATACTATATAAAGGAACCAAGCACGTGGTGCACCATCTACTGGTATAAATCATAAATGTCATAAGATCATTGGCTCTTTGGATATACATGGTCCTTTTGCTTCTTGACGGCTTTGACCTCCTATCTCCCTTGTAATGTACTATAAATATACTATATACCAGTTGGATCTGACTTTGTTAAGGGAAGAAGTACTGTGCACTATAAAAAATAATGTATAAGAATTATTATTAATTAAAAATTAATAATGAAATTATAATTATTTTATTCTGTTATATATGTATTTGATTTTATCATCATTTTTAACCATTAATATTTTAATTAACAACTGTAAGTTCACTAATTAATTATATTTAACGTTTTTGAGCTTAGTGTGATTGTATACCACCGCAATTATAATCATCAGCAACATTTTTTCATAATTTTCTATCCTCTCAAAGATCACAATGAAACCATGGCTAGCTACCATCACCGCAATGTAAAACCTTGAACCTAGGTTTTTTTTTTTCCCTATCATGTATTGCACACCAAATTTACCAAAGAGTAAATTGTAAAAAGTTGAGTACCTGCTCTCTCTCTATATTATTATTAATTTAATCCAAGGGTTCATACGAAGGGCTTTCATCCTTCCAAAATGAGTCTGAGAGTGCATGCCCACGAGGCTAAGACCGATTAGGGGCCTTTTTAAAGAATGATTCGGCATTTATAATCAGGGGTAAATTTTTTATGCTTCTTTCATTCGGAGTTAATTTTAAATTATTATTGAAAATGGAACAAGTGATAACAGATTTTATCACTTTTGAGTTAGAAGTTATTATATTTATTACTACTTATTATTTTTTAACTAAAATCATAAAAAAATTTATAACTTCAATTTAATTTTATTTTACTTATAACTTTAAAATCATATATATATATATATATTTATCTTACAACTTTGAAATCGTAAGTTTAATTTCTTTTTACAACTTTGAAGTCTCATATTTTTGTTTACATTTAAATTTTTTTGTTTTAGGATTTTTTTATTTAGTTATATTTTCTTTTCAAATTTTTTAAAAAATTATAAATAATTTTATTTATTTAATTATTAAATAAATATTTTTATTTTTAATTCTTATTAGTTTTATTTAATATCTTTGTATATATTTTTATATAATTTTATTTAATATGTTATATATTTTCTAATATTGTTTCATTTAAAATATTTTATATAGTTTTTGAATATTGTTTTATTTAACATATTTTGTATATTTAGAAATTAGATAATTTTTTAGTAATGCCATTGAATTTGATTTGTTTTGTAACTGAAATAAAAAAACATGTTATTTAATATATTTTTTTGGATATTTGTTTTATTTTAAATACTTCAATTTTAAAACAAATATTAAAATTTTTTGTTACTAATATTAACTTATAATTTATGAAATAATATTATTTATTTTGTATAAATAAATTTAGTACTAATAACATATAATAATTTAGTAATAAAAGTAGTTATTAAATTAAAAATAACATAATACATTAATATAAAATGAACAACACAAATTAAAGAGATACATAAAATATAAAAACTATATTAGCCATTTACTTATTTGTATGAACAATTATTATGATTATGTTAAAAAAAATATGTAATTTTCATTTAAATGTCTTGAATTTTTTAATAAAAGTATTTTAAAATTTTAGTATTTTATATTATTTATTTCATTTACAAAAAAAATAAAATTCAATAACATTATTAAAAAAAATTATCTAAATTTTAAATATACAACATATATTAAATAAAACAATATTATAAAATTATATAAAATATTTTAAATAAAATATTATTAAAAAAATATATAACATATTAAATAAAATCATACAAAAAATATATATAAGATATTAAATAAAACTAATAACAAGTAAAATTAAAAATATTTATTTAATAATGAAATCAACAAAAATTATTTACAATTTTTTTAAAAAATTGAAAACAAAAAAAAGAATATACAACATTATAAAAATCCTAAAATAAAAAATGTAAGAAAAAAAATACAACTTCAAAGTCGTAAAATATATATAAAAAAAATTAAACTTTTGACTTCAAAGTCATAAGATAATAATAATAAAAAATACATAAAACTTTGAAGTCGTAAATAAAAAAAGATTAAACTGAATTGATAAAAAATTTTACAACTTTAGTTACATATGTTACGACTTTTCATTCACAAGTTATCGTAATATCTGTTACATCTTATTTCATTTTTTTATAATTATTTAAAATTGACCCCAAATAAAAAAAATTGCTCCAATTTGATATAAAAAAAAAGCCGAATGATTCTCTGAAATTCATCTGCAGAAAGTCATGGAGCTAGTCTTATAACTTCATCCTATTCTTCTTTTTTTTTTCCTGATTGTTTTCCTTCCCATGGATCTAAGCGTATTATATAGTTATGAAAAGGACAAAAGTTAATTAATTCTTATAACCACTTGTTTAATTTGCTATACTTTATGAAAAGAGTGGTACCAGTACTCCCTTGTATATATTCAGGAAAGAAGAAAAATGATGGAACCCTCAGTTGCTTTTCAGCTGATGATTTAAATTAAATAAATTTCTTGAATACACATCTGATCAAGTTCTATCTCATCTTAATTATTTGGAATCTATTAATTCTTTTGTCTTCTTCTCAACCCCATTTACTCCCACCCAATTCCCGCTCCCTAAAAGATCGACAAAAAGAGATAAACTAGTGAGGGATCGGAGCATATTAATTATGTCCTAGTGCCCGTCAGTGATAATTCAGACTGATATGATATGAGAATCCAATTTACATGTATTAATTTGAACAGGCTTAAGCATGAAACAAGACTATATTGCCTAATTCTTTTGGCTTGACGATCTAAGAACACTCATGCATTTATTTAAAGTAACTGCAGTAAAGCTTCTCAGTTGGATATGAACAAGTCGTGTGCACATAGCTTCAGTTGGATATAAAGCTTCTTTAGGGTATGGTTGAAATTACACTGACCACCCCAGTAACATGCTTCCATATATATCTCCTGTCTAGAATTCTGCACAATTCGTAGAAAACTTCCTAAAAGTACGCCTAGAAGCTAGCAACTATAATAGCTACTACTTAGCGCAGCATAGCAGAAAGAAAATGCACAATCTAGAAAATCTGGAGGGTAGTAAAGTCTTAGACAAATCAAACCACCATATAGAGAAGGCGGTGTAACTAAACTTTATATAAGGCCGGATATGATGCTTCAAATCTGAACCAATGTCAGCACAGCACTGAAGTGTGCATTGTTAAATTATTGCATATCCTTCTTTATTTGATGAAATGGTTACTTCTGCAGATTTCTACATCTTTGCAATTATTTTCCAGCTAATTTGGCACAAATATCAACCAATAAAAGACCATTAAAGAGTACTAGAGTCTCTTATTAGGACCTTTGACTTCCTGTGAGAAGTCAAGACATAGGAGTAAAATTGAGTATTCCTTAGTCAAGCAAGTATTGGCTAGTATAGCTCTTAAAATGTGAGAGTAAGTTTAATTCAACTTTAAAAGCTAGCTTTATAGGTAAGGATTGTCTCTCACTTATATATTCTAACTTGTCTTTATTTTTAGCCGATGTAAGACTTGTATTTTTCCCAAAATACAAGTATTTTCAGTGAGCATTTGTTTCCAGCCGGATACAAATTTGATCCACTATGGCAACCAGCATACCTTTTCAGATTTGCTCTGGACTTGCATTCTACTTCAGAATTTATTAAACCCCCAAATGGTTTTGAAAAAAAAAAAATACATCCTGATATCATCATATTTTGGATCTTACTTTCTCAATAAGCTCCCTTTGAAGAATTTTCCCGATGCTGTCTTAGGAACAGCATTGATGAATGTCACTCTTAGTAATCTTTTGAAAGGCGCTACCTGCAAACAAATACAAAAAATGAGTGTCAACTGAACAACACAAAAAGTCGTTTAAATGTGATAAATGACCTGCAGTGAAAACATGCATTTTATTTTTAATCTGTGAACTTTATTTTTAGAAACCCATTTAGTTTGTTCTGTGTCTTAGCAAAGATCAAAGATCTTATAATTTCATGAATGCAAGCCACAAACCAAGCTCGTTGTTTATTTTTCTCTTACCTGCTTAGCAAATTTTTGATCGCCTTCCTCTGTTAGTGAACTATTGGGTGAACGAAAGACATAGGCAACTGGAACCTCGCCAACTTCAGCATCAGGATATCTACAGAATTGAATTCAACTATGAATTCCAAATACTAATAACATGAGTTGTATAAGTATTTCTTTTGTACACATAATTAAATAATGATGATCATGTATGTGAAACTTACGGAATGACAACAGCATCAAGTATTTCAGAGCGAGAAACCAGAAGCCCTTCAAGTTCTGCTGGCGCAACCTAGTTGGAACAATGAGGGAAATAGCAAATAATCCAGTACGGTGAAAACCCTTCGCCAAAAATGTTCATCACCAAGAATAACCAGAAGGTTATAAACACAAATAATTACACAATGCAGAGCAGCAAAAGCATTATGCACCGAAGTTACCAAACTTGACTTTCTAATACAATTTGGGGTTTATGATATATTAATGCACCAAACTACCAAAGTAACAGATTATCTTTCTAAACGGGGAATTTCATTGAGATTTCAGACATGTGCCCATGCATGCATTACGACATGCCAGACAAATTGTGCATTCACCCTTGAAATGACAGTTGGATTTCATACCTGAAAACCTTTATACTAATAACTGCAAACCCATTTCTGCTATACATAAAGCAGCCTAACAAGAACACTATAACAAGATAGTAGTCTGTTTTCAACAAACTAGAGTGTACATTTTAGAATCCAGACCATGTCCTTTTTACTTTTATCATATACAACTAACATGTTTAAGGTCACGACAGAACCAATTTTGTTCTAGTCTGTGCTGCTTCCGAATTTATCCCTACAAGACAATATCAAGCGCCGCTAAACTTAAACTAATCAGTGTTTTATAGACAAGAAAGAGCCAGGGAAATGTATAATTGTATAAAAGCAGAACAGGCAGATTCAAGCACAATATTAAAACATATGTACATAACCTATCCAGCCTTGGAAATAAGTTCCACTGCTAATGGTCAAAGCTCCAAATGCAATAAAATGAGAAACCATTATTACGCTGGCTTCTGAAATTTTCATTCAATGAAGGGCTATGACAACCTCTCCCTCCAAATGCGTGGGAATTGTTCAAGTTTGTCCCACAATTCGTCGACGGTGATAACGAGTTAGGGTTTGGAGTCGTTGGGGGCGAGGAAGAGAACGACGTCGTTTTTCGTCATTCCGAGACGAAGAAGGCCGTGAGCGACTTTAACTGTTAACAACTTGAGCTCCGCGAATGAAAGTGTTTCTGAAGAGTTTGCTGAAAAGATGAGAAACGAGTGAGAGCTTTGGGTCTGAGAGAACTGTATATTCCGTCGGATCCATAACCAGATCTCTGCATTGGAATCGGAATCGGAATCGGAAAAAAGAGAAAAGTGATAACAGATAACGATAACTCGCTTTATATGCTTAATGTTTTTATTCTAACAATCAACTTGTCACGGGGACACAACATCGATGCAGCGCAGAAAGTCATGATTTTATTTTCTTCTTCGAGGTGGTGAACATAGGAGTAGTAGTTCCTAATTCTTCCTAGTAAGAAGAGAAAAAAATTATCTTAAAATAATTATTATTTTGATTTTTTTAATATAATATTAATTATTATTTTTATTGATTTATTATTTTTTTCTTATAAAATTATTATTTTTTCTTAACTTGGGTAAAAAAAATTATTCATAAAAAACTTATTCACCATAATTATTTTAGGACTAAATGAGTACTGTTTAACTCATTTTTGGTTTTTATTTATTTTTTCAACTATGTTATCAATCCTGTTCAGATCGATAAGAACAAAACTACACAAGCTACTACTATGACTAACTTTTTTTTAATTGTAGTGTGTATTAACGAAAAGCGTGGATGTCAACGTGAGAACTGTCTCTACTTTGAAAAGGCTTATATTTTATTCTGTCTATGATTCTAATCTAATAGTACTATTTTTATTTTAAAAAATTAACATTTATGAATGTAATAAATAAATGCATAATAACAAATACATAAATTTAAATATTCATTAACCACATTATTAAAACATAATATTCTTACCGTTTATAGTATTTTTTACTTTAAGTCATGTCAAAGAAGACTTATCCTAAAATTTTACATCAAAGAAGAATTTCTAACTAATAAAGGCATTTGTGATACAATTTGATTTAATTTTTAGATAAAAAAGTTATCCAAATTAAATATAAAATAGAAATACGGTTTAGTTTCCACATAATACTAAATCTGAATTAAATCAATATTTTGTGATTTGATTCAATTCGACTTGATTAGTTTTTCATTTTTTTAATTTATTATTATAATTTAAAATCTATCAACTAAACTTATATAATTATTATGTTATATTATTTTTAAAATGAATTTTATTTTTAAAAATTTTGTTTTCATTTTTAGTCGAAAATTATTATTTTCACTTTTATTTAGCATTCATATAAAATGATATTATCAACTCTTTTCGTAACACAATAGTAATTTGTGTATCACTTTATATTTAATATTATTTTTAAAAAATATTATTACATCATTTTTTAACATATGAAAGTAAAATATACATCTTGAATATAAAGCAAAAGAAAAGTAATAAATTCTTTAATACTCATTATTAATTATTAGAATAAAAATAATATAGTTATAATATATATGCAGCTTGTTCAGTTTGGTTCGATTTTTTATAATAAGATCCAAAAATCCTATCAAACTGCAAGAAGTATACAATTTTTTTGTTTTTGCGATTTTTTATTTGTGATCGGTTTGATAGCTTACAAAACAATTTGGTTATGTGACACCCCGATATGTTACTAAAGTTATTACTTCATTTTAGTTCCAATTAAACTCTTAATTAATTTAATTAATAAATTGTGAGTTAATTTTTTTTGTCACATTGATTAATGGCAACGCAAAGATATGAATAACTAAACATGCATAAACCTATTTTACACAACAGACATCCATATCCTAAGAGTACTAGACGAGATGACATCTACCTCATGCCTATCTAGATATATACATGTCATGAAGTAAAGAGTATCTCAAAGAGGGATACAATCATTAGTGTACCATCTATTGTATATAATACAATAAAAGGAAAATGGAATACAAAGACTCACTACCTAACACTGGCCCGCTAACAAAAAAAAAGTACATAGAGTCATTGCCCATTAAGGGCAATGAGGAGGAAAAGATGGCCCTCCATTGCCAACAGGGCCACCAAACCCGCCACATTCACGACCAAAGCCACGACCACGTCCACATCGAAGAAACAAACCCCCATAATCACGAGCATCACTAGTCCTATGTGGAATCACATATGGGGGTATGTCCAAGAGTACGCATCATTTCCTCGAATGTCACGATAATTCAAGGGGATGGGTCATCACAACAGTACCATCGGGAACATAACGTATCAAAAGTAACTCGTCATAACAAAAGCCGACACATCAAGAAGAAACATCCATCCTTGCTTAGGGCCTTGGATGGTAGGGCGTAGCTCCACAGAGAAAAGTTCCCGCCATCTGCTCATGTGAACGCCACAATCATTGTAGTCACACACACATACAAACAATGCAAGGATAAGCTAACCAATAGATAAAACATATATATATATAAGAAAAATTCATGCAACATATTAATTTAAGAAATTCTCATATTAAAGAAATAAGAAAACATATTTTTACAAGTCAAACAACAAATACAAGCTTAGTTTTGAAATTCAATAATTATTTAACACCTTTTAATTTTTCCCTCTCACACCAACTTAAATCATTATTGTTTATGGTGGTTAAAGATTTTAACTCTTTCTCTCTCAGAGGAACTTATAAATTATTACATCTTTCATTATAACTTTTTATAAGGACATAAAACAAAGCTTACCCTTTCATAGGGTCAATAGGCAATATTGTACAGTTTTATCCAAAGAAAAACATGTCCTCTCAGGAGGACTTTGTGGATATGCCAAATCAATGGTACCATCGGAGAACGACATGTTCTTTCACAAAACTAGCTCCACTCATCAGGACTCTACGAAGCATCCAGAAAAATGGTTGTTCTGAAGGGCAGCATGTCCTTTGACCAGACAAGGTCTACTCAATAGGACTCTACGAAACACCGACAAGAATTTTGGAGAGCGACATGTCCTTTCATTGTACAAGATCCTCTCACTGGAACTCTACGAAATCCCTAAATGAATTTTCAGAGGGTGACAAGTCCTTTCATAGGACAAGGTCCTCTCAACAAGACTATAGGGAAACCCCACGTCTCTTCAATATCTTAAAATCTTAAAGTTTCAATTTTCACTTCTTCTTATTTATAAGATAATAACATCATCATATACTCATCAAATTCATAACCCATCAACAACATCATAACTTTCATACAATTTACACAATTATTAAGTCAATGATGTATTTTATTCATAAGGACTTATAGTTATGTTAAGTTTATTATGATATCTATTATATTCAGCAAGAACACATTTCAATTTACTCACATACATATATAAATCAAGTTTGAAAATCATTTACATCAAAATACTCAATTCTATTTATAGAACTATGCAAATTCATTTTGAAATTTACTTTGCAATAACAGCTGAAAGGTATTAACATTTTATACCTTAAATAATTTTCATTTAGATCCTGCTATACCTTGATGGAAATATAATTAAGCCTATTTTCAGAATAGAAAAATTTACTTATCAAACAAAAATCTACAAAAATTAGATAGTTTCACAATATTGACAAACAAAAGTTAGATTGTTTCACAATATTGACAAACAAAACAACCAACAAGATTAGTGTATAATTCTAATTCTTTGAAATATTTATGCAACTAATTTTATATCACACTAAAGATAAATGAGTCTAGGTTTTAAATTCTTTGGAATCACTCAAAAACATAAGATACACTATTTTAAACCATTTTTCTTTTATAAATAGTTTGAGAAGTCAATGCAAGCTAAAATCATTTCACATCAAGCATATAAAAATTATATACAATTTAAAACTTATTGAAAATAATCATATTTTATATTTAAAGAAATCTTAAGATGTGTAGTTTTTAAATATAATCAAACTCGTTCCAAAATGCAAATCATGCAACATAACTCAGTCAACATTTTTCCAGCAACAGGACCAACTTGCACAGAGTATAAATCACTCATTTCTCAGTGTTTTAACATGAATATTGAGTCCTTTCAATATTGTTTTGAGTCAACTTTCCAATGAGACAAAAATCAACAAAAAAAGATAACTAGAACTCAAGTTATGCATATTTCTTCAACACATGTTCAGTATGAAAATGCTCAAGTAGCATCACTAGTTATCAACAAGCTTTTGTATCAACTCAAAACTCACCAAAATCACAACTTTTCAGCAAAACTCTAATTTACACAATCATTATCATTCAATCCCAATATAGAACATGACATAAACACAAGAAAAAAAATAGATTTCCTTACCAATCTTTAGCACAACCACAAACAATGAGGTTTTTGAGAACTTTTTCTTCCAAGCTTACACCTTTACCATTTTCCACCACCAAAAATAAATTTTGAACCCACCAAGATTACAAAGTGAGAATAAATTGAAACGAAGAAATGAAAGAAAAAATGAAAAAAATAAAGAAGGAAGGAAAAGTGAAGAAGAAATGGAAAAATAAAAAATGAACCACTTTGACCTTTGCTATGAGTTTTTCTTCCAAAAACTTAGGAAACAAGTAGGAAATGAAAAAAAAAATGAGAGAGGCTTAGACATTACAATGGTTATGAAGTAGCTAATTAGTGTGTGAGTTTTTTTATTATTATTTGACTTGGGTAAGACTTGTAATAGTAAAATAAAAAGATAAGGATAAGTGTAAATACTTTTGTAGGAAAAAGAAAAATAAGTTAGCTTTTCTTCCAAGGAAATGTGATGTACAAGACCAAGCATAAAAAGGAAAATCAGATCCGAATTTGTGGCTTCATATATTTGTGTACTTGCAAAGTCATCATTTACAATTACACTAACATTCGTGATTTTTTAAATGCAATAAATTTTTAGAACGAGAATTGACATTTATTCAACCGTAGGTTTAGAGATCAATGGGCTATAGAATCTGTGAAAGACAATTTCATAGGCCTAAATTTGAAGAAAGTTAAGAAGACCTTTAGTCTGAAGCCCACAAGTAACTTATCGATACTATATATAAATAGATCTAAGGGTTATTCTTCCTGCACCCAACATAACTTCTTCTACTCCCAGCAAATGTAGTGAAAAGATCAAATTACCCTCCAATTAAAAATCAATTAAACCATCCCTCCCCTCACCAATCACTCACGCCATTGGCACCTTCTTCTCCTCTCTATTGCGCTACGACACCAAACACCATTAACGTCTCCTTCCCCTCCCTGCTGTGCCGCAAGTTCATCCCTCCACCCATCGTAATCAACCTACATTCTTCCATTCTATCGTGTGTCCTCACCATGAGTATCCCTGTCCATACATCTTTGTTTTTTATTGCGTTAAATCATACGGATTACCAATCTGTATTTTTGTTAATTTTAAATAATTTTTTTATTTAATAAATTTATTTATTTAAAAGTCAACGTTTAAATTTTTTTGTTATTTAATTATTTTATAAATAACTATTGTTGTTAATTTTAAATATTTTTTATTTAATTAACTATTTTTGTTTATATCAAATAGTTTTTTTATTTAATAATTTTGTTTATTTAAAAATCAATGTATAATTTTTTTTGTTGTTTAATTATTTTATAAATAACAATTTTAATACTTTTATATATTTAAAATATTTATTTATAAAATATTTAAATAACAAAAATTCCAAATTTTTATAATGTATATATTTTAAATTTTAGTTAAAAAAGGTAATATTGTATATGAAATTTTTTTTATTGATATATTTGTGTAATAAATTGATTTATAAATATATAAAATTATTAAAATAATTATTCATAAAATAATTAAAAAATTTATTTATGAATTATTAAATAGTATTTTATAACATTTTTAAAATAAAATTGTAGTTTGATTTTGATGATATATTTTAGTTTGCTAGATTGATCATTTAATGTTAATTGAAATTTTTGTAATTACGTTTGTTAAAATATACTACATTTAATAATATAGTAGGATTTTAGAAGATTTATTTGTGAATTTGTTAGTTAGTTTTTGAGTAATAGTGAAAAAAAAATTGTTATGAAATATGAAACTCAACTATTATTGAACGATCACATTAATTGATATCAATGTGCAAATTTGTAGATTATAGTTAGAATCAGAGGATTGTGTCGGATTTTAGGTAGAGTTTTAGGAAGAGCCTTAGGAAGACATGTTGCTGGTGATAAGGAAGAAGCCCATCAGCGTTGAAGGCCGAGAACATCGGCACGTAGACAATGGGTAGCTACAACTGTTGTTGTGGATGTTGAGCATGTGGATCATGCTGCTGACGAGGTTCATGAGGAGCCTCGGGAGCCAGTTACGAATCATGTAGGTGCTGATACAAAGGGTTTTCTAGGCGGATCCCATGATACATCAATGTTGACGTCATATGTTGATCATGTAATAGCCAAGTTTGGGCACGAGAGATAATTATTTGTTTAATTATATCATATTTGAACAACTATTTATCATTTTAATTTACCTAATTAATTTTAATTATTTGCATAAATGTATTGAGTTGAATTTGACCTTTTATGGGAGGAAGGTAAAGAAATTTGGAAGGTTTGCACCTGAGATTGAAGGAATAATGGCTACTACAGGATTAAGTTATCTGATTACATGTTCGTTGGAGAATGGTGACAAGGGACTTTTATCTACTTTTGTTGAGAGGTGGCACAAGGAAATTAGTAGTTTCCATCTACCGATAGGAGAGCTGACTATAACCCTCGATGATGTGACATCCTTATTATATCTTCCCATTACAAGTGCCTTCCATACCTTTTATGGTATTGATGTAGAGGAAGTTATTGACTTGTTAGTTGAGTTGCTTGAAGTCAGTAGACAAAAAGAAAAAGATGAGATTGAGCAATGTAGAGGGGCATATGTTCGCCTAGCCTGGCTGCGAGACGTTTATCGTAGCAAATGTGACACAAGACAGTGAACCCTAGTATATTTATTGCATCTAGTAGGTTACACACTCTTTGCTAACAAGAGTGTCATACACATCAATGTGGTATTCTTGGACGCATTGCGTGACCTCAGCCAATTTGAAGGCTATTCATGGGGAGTGGCTGCACTAGTCCATATGTATGACAATCTGAATGTTGCGTTCAAGCATATGATAAAACATATTGCAGGATATATCACTCTGTTATAGGTAATTATAATGATTTTTATCATTGTTATATGTTTTAAACTTTTTATGTACTATTGATTAGAATTTTTATTTGTGTGCAGTCTTGGATCTACAAACAGTTCCCTACAATTGTGTCTATTATTTATGATTAGAATTACCATGAGAGGAAATCACGTGTTTGTCACTAGAAGGGTGGAAAGGCATTACCAATGACGACCTATCGTAAGCGCTTGGATAGGTTGACTCCAGATGTTATGTGTTGGATACCTTATGGCGACCATCATGCATTCAGAGAATTTGAGTTCATTTTATTATTTTCTGGACATTGTTTAATCTTTTTTTTTTATTGGATTGACTATGTATATCATCACTATGGTTTTCATTTTCATTTATGTAGTATTTCAATATTATGTTCTTCGGCTAAATAGATTATGTTAAACCCTAAACCCCTAAACCATAAACCCTAAACCCTAAAATAAGTAATTAAAATATTAACTTATAAATTAAAAGTTGTTTAATGTCCTGTATCTATGAATCCTTAATCATACTAGAAAAATACAAATACATTGTTATTTGCTTTTGCTTTGTCTATAAGTCTATTTCTTTATCATACTTTTTTATTAAAAAAAATTGGTACACGTACCATACTTGGTAAGTGATAAAATTGTATTAGTTTTTGCTTGAAAACTTAGAGCACTTACTCTTTCTTTTATCTTTGGTAAACCTTCCTTTTTTTTTTAATATGAATATTTCAACAACTCAATGATACTTCAAAATTAATTATATGAACGTCCATTCAAAGACACATTAATTACCACATTACATGCATTATCCATGTTGTCACAACTATGTAAGTTACAAACATTGTCCAAACAAAAACAAAAGGTTTAATCTTCTCCTAAATCAAGATATTGTGTGGTCAACCTCATGTAATTAGTATACTAGTGCAGACTAATATAAGGAGTAGGCCACTGTTTTGCTTGATAATGACTATGTGTTGACCATAACAAAGCTGTTGGCAGCAATGAACAACCATCTCTTAGAAATACTTGTTAGAAAGATAAATACACATTCAAATCTTCATAACACATGTTATAATAAAAATTTTAACAAATAGGATGGTCATTGTTATACCTAAACAAAATGATTGTCATACACATGACCAATACATGTAATGCGATGAACAAAACTATCCTTGGTGGTTGACTTTTAAGAGAGAAAAACGTCATGCTTTGTTGGAGAGAAAAAGAAACAAGGATGACGTTATACCTTGATGCAATCACATAACCCATATTGGTAATATTCATCCATGGTTACCTACATGTAATAATTTCAATCAGTATTATTAAAAAAAATATTTATCCATGAATATGTAACAAAAAACTTATATACCATGGATAATCCATCAACAAGTAGCAATTGCTTTAACTCCTTTTATTCGTCTATGCCACCAAGCAAGTGTATATACTCATCAGACCATTGTGCAAATTCTTTCAGCAAATGATTACGAACCAAAGACCATGAATCTTTGCCTATACCTAATAAGGCAACAATTACACAATATCCACAATTAGCATCAGTTTTGACATCGACAATGTTTTTAATGAAATCATAAATACATGGATGAAATTGATCCAACATTGGCATCTTCCTCTTCGGTTTTGTTTGTTCAGATGATGATGCAGAATATTTTAGTGTGGAATTGCTATTTTGCATCGAATGTAATGCATCCACATACTCTTAGTATGACAGATCACACTTCGTTGATCTTTGTTGTTTGGTCATATGTTTCTTTTGAGCACCTTTTTCATTTACCTTTTTAGGAGGAGCACACATAGAATTTAGATTAGGGTAGACAATTTCTCGAAGTTTACTCTTTAAAGTCACTTTTCCACATACATCAAGCTATTCAAACCACTTGGATATGACTTCCATCTCTTCAATTATGCAAACTTCGAACTCAGATAAACCTTGGTCTGAAAAACTTAGCCTCCACCAAAACATATGGATTGTGTCAAGTGGTATGCTACCAAGAACATATCTAGCTAGCTCATATACACATGGAAGACCATGAGTAATTCTCATTATACATGCATAACGAGAACTGTTAATGCCAACATGATTCACTCGCACATACTTAACAACAATTTGGTTTAACGTATACTTTGATACCATGCCAATTAGTCTCTTGTATAAGGTGACTTTAAAAATATGTTCGACCACATGTGTGCTTGTCCCAAAAGATGCCTCAATTTCAGTGTGTTGCAGAGTAATCATGTTGTTCATGACTTTCCAAACACTACATAGGTCTTCAAGGCTATTCTGCAGTAGCCTCTTTAAGGGCCAATGCGCAAACTCAACCCTACATTTCAAAAACACAAACAAATATTTTTATCCATTGATGTGTTGTTATTAAAACCAATATACATTTATAATTTTCATACCTGTTAGTTGTTATGCTTCCTAGATGCATCACCTTATTCCCAAGCTTTAACAAATTTTTGCTTATTGGGAATCAATCATGTTTGTTTGACATAATCAACAAATATTGGTCATGGTGAGCAAACAATTTCAAACTTCATAAGCCAGTTATCGAACTCTAGCTCAGAAGGACAATCCACCAAACTATGTCATGCTTCCATGACATAATCTCATGCACTATTTTAACCCACAAGAGTTTTACATTTTGCCTTCACATTTTTATCAATATGAAATCGACACAAGAAGTTAGTTTCCTCAAGGAAAACAATTTTCACTAAATTCATTAATGTTGAATCTTTGTCTGTAACAATAACTTGAGGGATTACATCATGTCTCAGAAAATACCTTGAAACTGTTCTAGAGTCCAAACAACATTATTTATACGTTCTCCATCCAAATAGGCAAATGCAGTTGAAAATGTCATCTCAGTAGGTGTCATACCCATAATGTCAAGTAAAGGCAGTTTGTATTTATTTGTTTTGTAGATACTATTTATGAGAAATACCAAATTACAAGCATTGCTTAATTTCACTGCATCTCGATGAGTTCAAAATGTATCACATACAACATCTTCATCCTTCAGTCTATACCAATGAATATACTGATCGTGTTTAAGAAGTTTCATTAGTTGTTGCATTTCACTATTACTATCTCTTGTAGAAGAACGATATGCATATCTTGCATTGTATACTTGTTTCATTGTTGTAAAACTGTTGACATTGTGCTCCTTCAAAGTGAGAAGAATATTCTTTGGTTTGATCATTGACTTTGTCATATCACCAATAATAATCTTCTCATCTCAGTCAATTGACCAACATATGCATGTCCAATGAATGACTTAACCAATGCATGATTATGAGTCTCACATATTAACGTCACCATCCACCTTTCACCTCCCAAGATTGGTTTCGCTTGCAACTTAAAGGGACACCCACATTTTTTACTATCAGCCATCGTTCGTACTAAACCTTTCTTGTATGCTTTATATTTTTCACTCCTCTCACAACCAATTAAAACAAAGGAGGTCCTTCCTCTCTTTCTAGTATTTGTGTCTGACCTCATTATCACAACCACAAAACCAATATTATACGCAACAAAGTGAGCCTAATGCAAAATATTATCACGGGTAGCAAACACCTACAAAAAGGATAATACATGTTTAGTCTTCAAGGAACATTCATTTACTTTAACTAAATACAAAATCATATCAATACCTGAGAAGCATTGAAGACATTAGAACAATCAATATTTTCAAACACACCAGGTTCCTCTCTACTGTCTTTATTCATATTAACTTCTTCAGACATTATGTTTTCATATATCCACTAATCTTTGTCCATTTTAACAAAACATTAAAAAAAATTCAATGACAAACTAATGACACCAAACATAATTCTAATTATTCATAAATAAATCTATTTATTTTAAAAAACTTCCATGTTAAAATTTATTTTAAAATCTTCTACACTAGATAATTATGTAGATATATCAATAAATATGTTTTTTAACATATACTATCACACAATTTTTTTTTTTACTGCATATACTAATATATTATATTGAAAGTGATAAGCATATATATGAAAATTTATATCTAAATTTTCATATTTTATACACTTGCATAAACTAGTTAATGTAATAATATTCATACAAATATATTAAAAAATATAACTAAATTTATAAAAAAAAACATTAAAAATAGATTTATTTAATTTTTAAAAGTTTTTTAGGTTATACGAATTGACAATTTGTATGTTTATTACGAATTGTCAATCTGTATGTTTATTACAGATTGTCAATCCATAGGTTTATTACGGATTCACACAGATCAAAGTTGAAGTTGTAGGCGAAAAAAACTAACCTCTTTTGCCATTATACTGCAACACACACAGCGACAACCATGAATTACGAACGAACCACTGTGACAGTTCACCTCAACCAAACCGGCCACAACACAGAAGGAGGAGCTCAACCAAAAGGAAATGAAAATGAATGATGTATGAAGAAAAAAAAGAACCAACAAGCGAAGAAGAAGTAACAGGGGTAACTTTAGAATTTTTAAAAAATATTGGGTGTAAAAGAATTATGTATGATGTAAGAAGAAAATCCCTAAATCTGAAACTAGACGAAGAAAAAGGCCCAAAACAAGACCCATAACAATATAGGCTATTGCTTCTTGCACTTCTCAATTGCTTCCTGCACTCTCTTTTTTCCTTTCAGAATAATCAATTTAAAATGTAAAATTATATTTTGGAATGTATTTCCTTTTTGTCTTCCAGAATGATCAATCAGGAAGATAAAAAAAATATTTTTAGAAAGAATGTTGGAAGGAACTTGAGAAGTGAAGGAAACAATAACCAACAATATAACATTAAAGTCACGACCTTAGATTGAAAAATTAAATATCAAAAGAAAAGAAAAAAAAAATAAAAATGAATCAGGCTCAAAATAAAAATTAAAAAGGTCGACCATTGATTGAAAATACTTATTGGAGATTTACCCTTGATTTGTTTGTGTTCAAATTATAAAAAAATAAGAAAAAAATTTCAAAATTTTATGTAAATCTCACACCTTTATTATATTATTTTAATTCGAGAGAATTTTTTTTCCTTTTATTTTATTTCACATGATCAAACTCATTCTTAAAAGGAATTTTTAAAGTGGAATGTTTACACGACTTTTAATGAACAATATGTTTACGGGTTATTTGGAGGTTAAAATAGGATACAACAATTATATTATCTTACTTTATTAAGTTATTTAGTGTATTAACATATAATTACTTTATTTTATAAGTTCTCTTATTATGTTGTGTTAGTGTAATTTTTATACCATGAGAAAAGTTTATTAAGAAGTCACTCATAAAGAGTGCATCAGGTGAGAGTTTTTATTAGAAAGAGTTAGAAGAGCGAGTCATGACTATGAAATTAAGTCATGAAACATTAAGGTTAAAACATAAAAGTTACGTACTTTTTTAAGTGACCATGTGAGTATTAAATATTTTTAATTCTAATTATATCTTGTTAATCAATTTTACTTACGAGTTAGTCCTTGACTCGAGTTAGCTCCACAACAAGATACTATTATATTAACGTTTGCCTAAAACCTAGAGGCTACAGGTTGTGCATTAATTATAGTTTTTGCAATCTCAGGGCAGATCGAATGTGTCTTCTTCTGCATGTTAATCAAAGGAGTCAAGCTAGGTTTTCATTCAACAATACCAACAACAACAGAAAAATAAAAGAGTCGATCAAGGTTTTGTGAGGTGCAGCCAGTCCCGAGAAAAATGATTATGAGAGGTGACAAGTTGAAAATCAAAAGGAACCTTTTGCTCTCAGCTGTGCAGAATCAAAGTCAATCCAACAGCAGCTTGACCAAAAGTTTAATGCTCATAGTTTTTAATATTTTAGATACAGTTTATTGGAATAAATTTTGTCTTTTTGAACAATTTTTTTCCTATAAACATTACTAAAAATCAAACCTCTATTAATATACTAAAAAACCTCAATTATTTAATATGCTGAACTTGTTAATCGTTAAGTGTTCATAATAGTGACAACCTTAAACGAATAATATTACCTAGCTACGTACATTATATACATTTTTATACTTTTTATACACTTAATTATATAATCGTCAATGTTAATCAATATATAGTACTAATTAAGGAATTAACAGTAATTTTTATTAATCATTTCACTGTGATTTTTAAATATGAACACCTAAACATTTTTTTTAATAAAAAAAGTTATTTAATAAATTCTTAATCAGTATTACAAAGCCATTAATTAAAAAGATCTTATATTTTTTAATTTATAGGGAGTGTTTTTTTTATATAAATTTTAATTTTTTTTTGCATATTTTTAAATGTAAGAAATTTAATGTTGTTACAGACTTTCAAATACGAGAGATGTAAAACATAAAACTATACCGTACCTCTTTTCAAAGTCTTATATCTGTCTAATTGATAACTTAACCCTGATATAATATATTTCATTTTTTTATAATTAATCTATTTGTTTTATGCAAATTGGTATATTTAATTAAGCTGACGAAGAAGTTTCTGCAGGCAATATGTGGGCAAATCTGCACAAGCTTAGAAATGTGGTCTAACCTGTCGGCAATAAAACTTTCACAGTAAAAGAAATTAATAAATAAAAGATTAATAATTAGTGAACTGTGAAAGTGAAATTGTTGTGGCTAGCTTTTTTCACCTTTGCGTGTGAACGTAATCAACTTATGAGAATCAAAATACTTAATGCTTTGGTTTACTTTATGCTCAAACTTCTTTTTTATTAATTTTCAATTTATATCGTCAATCAATTCAATGTAAGTGAATGTTTTCCACGAGCAATATGAAAGATGACTAGAATAACCACATGATGATGACTATTCCATGGGTCGCAGACAATGGTCAAAATCAGAAACAGAAGACTCCAACAGCTGGATGGTTATGGCCTAAAATTGTAATTAACATAGAATAGATTCTTAAGATGTCAATCCGTTTAGAAAGAAAAGAAGAAAGTAAAAATAATACTTATATATTTCTTGGCAAAATTCTAATTATATTGGCTCTATCCGTTGATAATTGTTACTTTTTTTGTTAATTATCAAGTGAATCAAATTAATTTGAACAATATTTTAAATAATTATTAGTTTCAACTTTAAATAAATAAAATTAAGATTAAATTCTATTATATTAAAATAAATAAAATAAACTACATTTAAGTAAATAATAAGAGTAACAATCAAAATAAAAAACCCATCATATATGTAAATAACAATGTAACTATAATATTAAAATAAAACTACAATATAAAATAAATAAAATCTAAACTCCTAACTCTTGATTGTAATCCTAATCGTGATGAGGTGATGGTGGTAACTGTAGTTGTTGTACTGCAATTGTTCTTGCATCAAGTGTAATATTTCTAACATTTATTGCTCTCATTAATTGCTCGCTCAACTCTTATGAGTCCTCAACTCAACAATCTTTAAAAGATGATATGGCTAGACCTTGTTATTGATAGAAGGATGATATTCTTAGGTAAAATGATTGGTTTGGCCCAATAGGGGACTACGCTTTATTAAACTGACTAACTCATCATTCGGCTCGCTCCATTTTAACTAGCTAAAAAAAGGCTTGCAACAAGTTAGGGTGGAGGGCAAACTTTTATTTTTTTATGGGTAATTATTAATTGTTAATTTGTTAGTTTTTATTAGTAAGTTAAAATTTATGATGGTCTTTTTCTTCTTCTTTTTTTCTTCTTAATCATCTAACTAATTTTATATCTTCTAGGGTAAAGGGCAAACTAGCTTGCTGAGTTAGATTTTTTTTTCATATATAAAAAATAAACTACATTAAAACAATAGAAAATTAGTGATGATTTTCGTTCCTATATTTCATTTTGATGTAAAAGTGGTTTTATATTCGAGACTTGAAATTTTAAATTAGAAGATGATCAATAAACATAATTGTGTTTCTCTAATAGTTTTTTTTTGTTAATATTTAGACAAATTTATTTAAGGAGTTAGATGGAATAATAACGATTTTTGTAGTGCTTTTACCTCAAATTAACATTATTCAAATATATATATATATATATATATATATATATATATATATATATATATATATATATATATATATGTTGTTAGCTGAGCTTATTTTTATTTATTAGCTCTTTAAAAGAAAATTATTGAGCTGACTTTCATTTAAGCAAAATTTGTTTTTGTGAAGAAATATTGCCTGCTGAAAAGTGAAAACTTTCTAAAAAATACACCTTGTAGTACTTAGTATACAACTTATGGCGTCCGAGAAGGATTATTTTTTTTTTTAATACAGTAAAGGATTATTAGTTCATATAATAATGCAAAAGATGAAGTTTGTAAAAGTATATTGAACATATTGATATTGTATTGGCTGGTATGAATGTGGGGTAGAAATTTATGTCATGCCCACATATATAATGCGTCAATACAATTTTTCCAATCCTGTGTACACTACCACCATGCCATGTTGCCAAGTCCTCCTTGTTTGTTGACAAACTAATAATACCTTCTGAATAAATCCATTTAAAACGTCGGGGTGTTCATATAGAGCCAAACCTTTTGACCTTTACATTTTACTAGAAAAGTAGGCATTTTTCTGATATCATGTCAAAAGAAATTAAAATTTTAGGTTTAGAGTTTATGAAATGTACCATAATTTAACGACTGCCCGGAGGATTGCAATTAATTTTAAAATCAAATACGTTTAAATGAGATATAAGTAAATCAATTTTCCAGTAAAAATATTTTATTTTAATGCTAATTGGAAATTTATGAGAGATATTAAATGATAGCAAATAAATATGAAGAATGTATCTATATATCTTAGAAAGAAAGAGAAATTTCAACTAACGAAGGAATTTTAAAACCAGGTACATGAAGTATCTGTAATTTTTTAAGTTGATCATATATATCTTAAGACTTTTTTCTTTATTGGAGATAAAAATTTGTTATTCTTATTAGGTTAACTTTGAATCTATGCATTTAATATGAATATAGTACACTGTTTCTAATTTCTCTGTAGAAAAGTTGTTTAGCATCCTATTCTAGCATATATTTTGGCGTTTTCTAATGTTTATAGATGAAACTTTTATTTATTTATTTTGAATAATTACTTCTATTAAAAGTCTATATCTTGTTATATTTTTGTTTTATTTTGTACTTATTGACTAGATTAATAATTATTTTTATTAAATATTTTTAATTCAATATATATTAATTAAAACTAACTTCTCGTCTTAGCTTTTAGTTAATTGTCAATTTTCAGTTAACTTATTTTTAAATTTTGTTGCTTTTAAGTTAATTTCTAATTTTTTTTAATTTAAAATTTCTACTTAATTTAATTAATTATTTTGATAAAAATTATTTCAATAACTTACAGTATTTTAATTTTTTTTTTTGAAACGCTGCTTATAACAGTATATCATGATTCTACATGACAAAGAAGCAAATCTACACGCAATATTTTCCAACTAATTCACGTATATATATGTGTTTGTTTGTTCATCCGTTATAATTATCAACAATAGCATATGTTTCCCACAAACTTATATATAAAAGATTCAAGATAAGTTAGATGGTTTTTCCCTTCTTAAAATGATTTAAAAAATGTTGTAAATTAAAATATATGACTGAGATTGTGTTTAATAATTTATGTTATTCTTCCACAGCTTGAATTCTAACTCTTTCACACAAAACAACAAAATTTCGCCACCATCATACTCTTTCTTTTTAGGCCATGATTGCTTTTTTGTTTATTAGTTTAAGATAATGGAGGTTTGTTGTAAACAAGCTTCCATTTTGACTTCCGACCTAGCTAGTATATATACAAAAGATTCTTCATCTGGGTGCTTAACTAAATATATATGTATTTCTGACAAATCACACATTAGTATCAAAATCAATGATAGTGGTACAGAAGTTCGAGTACAACAGTTGAAATTTAATAAGAGGTTTGCAAATTCATAACTCAAAATTAGAGAAAACAAAAATCTTATCAAAAGGGACAATCTCATTCAGTCATTCGAGTCAGTCCAAAACGAATATTAATTTTCACCTTTAACTAATACACAGAACAGAATAGGAATAATAGCATATACTAGTATCAATTAATTTACTTTCAAGTTCAAGAAGTTTGTAATCAATAATGCATGCAAATATCCCCTGGATTGGTACCTTATTATTTTTATTTTTTTTACTTAGTGCTTTGTTAATAAGATGTGTAAACGTAGAGTTTCAATACGAATTCAAATAAAAATTAAGTATTTAATGTTTTAAAAATATTCAAAATAATATTTGAACAAAGTTCTTTTTGAATTTAAATTAAAGCCTTGTTTTCTGGTGTTGATAACATTGATGTCTGATTGGGGGATTGCACTTGCACCGAGAGAATACTTAGAAAAAATCTAACATCATCGTCATCAAATCATCACTTCCTAGGGGATATACACAAAAATATAAAGAAGCTTTTACCATGTACTGTCAAAATAAGAATTATCTCATTTCATTAAAGAACACAACACAGAACTCCACACAACCTCAAAGTCTTTTCTGAATCTTCCCAATCCCATGCTTCTCACTGATCATATCTCTCTGATATCACTTGCAGTAGTCAGTTCATTCATCAGTTGCACTCAGTTCAGTTGCAGTAGTTGTAGTACACACCCTTCTCCTCCGTCTTGTTTTCATCAACACTCAAGTACCCATTATTACTATTACTACTGCTGTTGCTACAAATTAGGTTCTTAATGACCTCAAGATCATAATCCAATGCTGTTTGTTGAGTCTGAAAAATGTACCCGTTTGGCCTCTGTGTCCATTGGTTCACATATTCTTCACCTCCATCATGATTAATGTTCATGAATTTGTTCATGTTCTGATGATCTCCAAACATGAAATTCTGAAACCCCATGTCTTCTTGTTTGATCTCTCTGCCAAGGCTAACCTGACTGCAGCTTCCATCAGAGGAGCTGCAACTTGTTTCACTACCAAACACAAGCATGGAACTGTCTGTGATGGGGTAATACTGCCTGGGACTAACACTGACCAAGGGCTCTTGGTGTTGGTAAAAAGAGAGAGAGTTGGAGGTTGTTGTTGTGTTTGTGTAATTACTTGAAGGAGCAGAAATTGGTTCAAGGCATGTGAAAGATGAGGTTGGTGCTGGGATGTAATAATGATGAGAGGAGTTGTAGTAGTAGTCCCTATATTGTGAAGAGGATAGCGATGAGTGAGAAGGAAATGATGAAGGGTTTTGAGAGGAGAATTGTTGATAGGGTGCTATTCTTTGATGAGATGAAGGAAGCAACCCCATGAGTTTCCTCTTAAGTTTGGTGTTCCAATAGTTCTTGATATCATTGTCAGTCCTGCCTGGCAACTGAGCAGCTATAATTGACCACCTACAATATCATCATGAAAAAAAAATGATTTATAAATCAATGCCTTCATTTACCCAACAACATCTATGAGTGCATGTTGTGGCTAGATCTAAACTTGGCATCCAAGATGAAGACCAGCTTCCCAAATCTAGACAAATTCTAGATGACTACAGAGTTTTCTCAAATTGTCAAATCCCTAATTGTGTGTGTTTTTTTATTTCCTATTTTACTTACCCCTTTTGTGATTGTAGAAACAAGGCAAAAAAGAATGTCCAATATATCTCAATATTCTGGATCTGGAAGGGAATAATTATTTTTAGATTTGTTAAGTACAGTTTCGTGGGTCTAGCTATGCATATATAGTGCACAAAAATGGGTAGCAATAACTAGTACCTGCTTCCAATATTAGCATAAAGGCTGCAAATGATTCTGTCTTCCTCATCGGAGAATTCCCCGTGCTTAATGTTAGGCCTTAGATAGTTCAGCCATCTCAATCTGCAACTTTTTCCACATCTCTTTAGACCTATAATCATATATCAGAGTCAGAGCATAGAGAGAGAGAGAGAGAGAGAGAGAGAGAGAGAGAGAGAGAGAGAGAAGAATACATGCATATATATGAAAGGAAGCCTAGGTTTAAAGTCTAAAATTTCTAGCATTTTTCATAACATGGTATCTTCTTACGTTGAAGGACGAAGACATGTGAATATATTTCTTACCAGCTTTCTGAGGAAGAGCAATCCAATTCCCTCCAGTGCCATGCTTCTCTATGTAATCCTTCAGCTTTGAGTCTTCTTCTGGTGACCATGGTCCTCTCTTCACATTTGCCTTGTCACAACAAGGAGCTCTTCCCATTTTCTCTCTTTCTCTATCAAACAACAACTCTAGAAAACTTCTTAACCTCTCTCACGATCCGAATGAAACTTCTTAACCCTCTCACTTTTCTAATGAAACTCTGGTGGGGACTGCTTGGCCTTATAACAAGAGACCTAGCTTTTCAACAGTTGAAATATTGTTATTTTATTATGTATCAGAGAGAAACAAAACTGAAATGAAAAAGCATGGATAGGACGTTTTGATATGTACGAAATAATTTAATTTATTACTATTATTCTAATGTGGATTCATTCTGATTTCTGAGGGAGAACTTTCTAATCTTCAATCCAGGCCAAGCCATATAACACTACCACTCGTCACAAATTTAATTTCTTCATTTTTCTTCTAAAATAATTAATCACAATTCACAAGACAAAAGTGTCCAAAGTTTATCATATAGAAAGAAACATAACCCAACAGGCTTATTTGTAAGTGATGGTTACAGCTACCAGATTTGTGACTCTATCCAAACAAAAGGACCAAAATGGGGAATTAATTGGCCTGATTTTCTTCGTTATAGTGCGGTGGCTTAATATTTAATTGTTACTTCTTAATTAATGCATTGACACTCTGCCAAAAGTAAAACATTACGAGTATAAAAGACAGGAAGAAAAAACTTGAAAAGGTGCACGCAATTTATAAAAATACTTTGCACTATAGTAGTAGTTTAATTAAATCTCCATCTAACTGGCGGACATGTGTGATAAGGGAGCACCTGAATATTCAAGATATTAATGGACTTAATTATATAGTATCAATGTATTATTTATGTTGTCAGAAAATCATTGTGTAGCAGTAGGTGTATCTTTTGGAACTGCACACGACCACGTCGTTAAACTTTACAGCTAAAGAACCAAAAAAAAAATGAAATATAGCTGGATGTTCATTTGTAGATGCTAAATTACATAACTCTGTTATACATAAGTAGTTGTCTCTGCTTACACTCTTTCCCTAGCTAACAAACATTTGTAGATGCTAAATTAAATAACTTTGTGATGCATAACTGCTGAGGAACTAGTTAGCAATACACTTTTTGAACGCATTTTCTACTTTTAATTGAAATTTGTTAGAAATTAATTATATATTTTGTCAGTTTCATTTCTTTATTTAAAAAGTCGTTTTCTTAATTTTTTTGTTTCTTATAAATTTTAATTAATAATAGCATGTTAAATATTGGTAGTCATTTTCTTATCCACTATGCAAAATTATATCTATAATGGTGAGTGATGAGAATATTGATGACTATGTTTCATATCTGATAGGGTCCTATATATGGATCAGATTCGTTGCCCTTAAATTCATCTGGTCGTGTGTTGTGTTTAGAATGACTAATTAATTAAATCAGTGCAATTGTATAGCTTTTCCAAATTTAATGCTGATACATGATAGTTGTTACCGGCAGCATATATAGTGAAAAATAATTCTCACGAATCTGTGTTGTCACACTATAATAACATTCCTACTATAGGGAGTCTTGTGTTGCTTGACGACATATAAGAATGGAGAAGAGACCTAGGTCTCTCTGCAAAGGTCCTATTCGATTTCGTAGATCATACATGATGATATTCCCATATAGTATATATAGTACTCTTGGTTCTTTTCCTTTTATTTATTACTTCTTCCGATATCTTTTTCTTCGATCTATATCGTAGATGAACATCCCTATATATATGTACTTCGAGGGAGGAAGGAAGCTATTCAATGGCTTTACAATTCGGCTAGCTCTACTTGATATTTGAAAGATTTTGACTTTCGTAATAATATGCGATGAGATTTGTCCTTCCTCAATTTTCAAACGATCAGTGTATGCGAAATTAAATCGTAGTCCTTAAATTTAATATGAGAGAAGTTTAATTATATATGCAAATGGAATTTTATCACATTAATTATGAGTTTTAAGGCTAACAATTTTTTTAATTTTCATCTTATATTTTGAAAACAATTTAAACAAAGCCTACCTATTAATGCTGTTACATAGTTTGATTTATTTAATTAATTCAGTTGTCATTGCTAACGTATGCATGCTTTTGCTGCCAGCTAACTACACAGTATTCGGTTCTCATCATCTCCTTATGGTAATTTTAATATACGGTATTAGCAGCATTAAATAGGTGATGCACCAGTTTTTTTTTTTTTTAAGCACAGGTGATGCACGTGTTTAAGTATTCAATCTGGTTCTATAGATAAATAAGCATAATGATTTCTGTACATGTCTTCTTTTACAACTCTTTATCTCCTCTAATTTTATTTTTTCTTCTATTATCATCATATATTACTCATCTCTCGTGTTTTTGCATCTCTCTCCGTAAGGTTAATAGAGCTTTACAACCATCAATATTTTATATATATAAAAATAACTTAATAAAATGAGTGTTTAAGGCTTATTCTTTAAATACGTATCCAGAGACATGCGTGCCGACTTTTAGTTCTTGATCTCGTTGTCACAGTCTGATTGGTGAGAAAATGAGACATAGAGACCAATTTCTGCTAATTAAAAATCATATATGAGTTAGAAGATTTTTTTACGGTGTATGTGCAGAAGATTTTTTTTTATTGTAATTAAATTTATCTCATTGAGAAAACAAGATTTCAATCATGAATTAAAGTAATGTTAATAGTAATTGTTTCCTCATATATGGGTTTACGTTGTCCCTTTGTGTTAAATTGTTTTAGTTGAACCAATGAATGGAGACAAGGAAAGTCTCTTCGTGTAAAAGAAGAAAATATGTAGTGGCAGCAATAAAGTAAACTTTATACTTTATATTGATTAAAACAAACTAATCTTCGTCGGTAGGCAGGGATCTAGGAAGATACGTTGGCTTTAGTTTATAGTCCACGCTTTTTGTAATTTGCTATAGCTATATATAATACCTGGATCTTTGTTCTCATCACTTTCTGGTTGGATCAATGTACCACTGTATATAGTGCTTAAAACAGTATCACTAATCTTTGACCATTATCTCCATGCGAAAGAAACGTTCCACCATCCAAATAATCAACAACATATACAAAATCCAAAGTCACTCCATTCCCGCGCACACTCAACCCTTTTTCTCTTTTCACTTTTGTTTAACTATTTACTTTTGCACTTGGGCTAAAAAGTTTATCCAATTTTTAAAATGAAAATGTTAAGAAAGAGGGTGATATATATACTTTTATACATAATAGTAATAGACTTATTGATCAGGAAAACATATGTATAGCTATGTCTATGAGATTTAGGGGCTACATGAATATGAATCCGACTAAATCTCTTGCTTGTGTACCCAAAATATTTCAGTAGTCCTGTGATATAATAATGTGATGGTGATGCTGTATAAAGTTGTGACATGCAGTTCCAAAAGCAGCAGCATCAATCTGGTGGCAGGATATGAGACAGAGTAGTATATAGAATAAATATTCTTGAATAAGGTAGCATCGGAACGTTGGATGCATAAGATGATGTGACGAAAAGCCAAGATAGTCAAATTTTATAGTTGCTAATTGTACTTGTAATTTCAAATATTAACTCAAGCTTCAAATTAAAGATTGTATATTTTCAAATGACTGAATGATCAGAATCCGAAATTGTGAATGGAAGGTTTTCTTAGGCAACCGAATATATAGATCTACATGTTTAACATTCGCGGACCAACAGCATTAATAGCTTAGTCTTGGGTAAATAGAGGTAGAAAACTTGCCATAATTAACCACAGCAATTTTAAAAGTTGAACATATTTTCTTGACATGGTATTCAAATCTATTCTTCCACATACCCTTTTGAATTTATCTTTAGACATGAAAATGCAAGCAATTAATTTGCTTCAACAATGCAATGTAATGCTAAACTTCATTGTGCAGTATTCCAGATTGGACCTTTTTCCAGACTCAATCGACCCATGAGTACAAACCCTTAGGTTAATAGGTTATTGATCCGACAAGCTCTAATGACATTTGATCTCGTCAGAGAACCTTTGTGTCGCTAAAGTCATTAAGATCTAGCCTATATATCTTAGACTGCGGTTGATATATATCCTCAACTTTCACTTTGGTTCGCCAAATAAATCTCACGTAAACAAACATTATATATGATTTATGAGAACAATTTAATTGCCTTTAAGAAGTAATTTCTTCTAAGAAATTTCTAAGCATTTTACTCATCACATCTTGCTGAGCCTTATCACACCAAGTATTAGTATTTTAAGATGATAAAATCAATCAGAGTGATTAATCTTGGAATATAGTACTGTATTAGACATCTTACGACTTCCACCAATATATTTTAAACTAATTATGGTTGAAAATGACGGCCAACACATTAAGGTTTGTAATTACCGCAAATCTTAGCCTATAAATATTAGGACTTTCTTCTCATATAAACAAAAATTGACAGTGTCTAATATCATGGTAAAATAATATCATTTACAAGCTGGTACATAAAAGTTGAAGTGTTAGGATTACTTACATTAATATAATCTTTATCCAACAAAAGTTAAACTGTACTGTTACTATAAATTTTGAAGGTCTATAATAACAATATACTCCACATATACTAGCATTTAATATATTCATAGTATATGTATCAATAGTTTGCGCTAGCTGACAGAATTATTTATCAGTGTTTCTTTTGGATCGGCCAAAATATATTATATAAGTAGAAATAAAACTCAGTACAAGTAATACTGATGAGAGAGATCAGAGAACAAAAGGAGATCACCCAACCACTCTGGTTAATCCCTATTTAGTTCAGAACAAAGAAAATATGGATTAACCAGAGCAACAACAAGGCCATCTCCAATCAACAAGTAAATAATATACAAGCTAGTCCCATTAACAGTGTAATATACAGTATTTTTAGTATAAATTCACAATATTAATAGTTCATTTTTCGTTTAAGAAAGACTAGACTAACGTAGACTAATTAAATTTCAAATCATTAATTAGTAAATGATAACTATTTTGTAATCCTCCGATTTAGGGTATTAATTAATTCTATTCTCATGTTAGTATTTTACTAACTCAACGCTTCAATCGTGAAAATGTCTTTTGTATTATTTTATTTTCCACTTTCGAGTTGAAAAACACAATGGGCCATCATCGGTCGAAATCGTTAATGATCAATTAATGATATTGATAAAAAAAAAAATTCAAGCTAATTATTTGAATAATTAAAGGACTGGTGTCATATATATAGTAGTCATTGACTCTCAAATAGCAGATATGCACACCAACTTTTCTCAATGCTTGGCAAACTAAGCTGGGAAAAGGATTTACAGCCTGTGAATTGTGATCGCCTAAATGCATTAATATAGTAATATTAATTAATACCAATTAATGTACAAAATTTAAGTATAACATTTTAGATATATATGACCCTTCAATCAAAATTAGTAGAATTTTTCTTGGTCGATACGAAATTAACATTAAAAGTTAATTAGAATGATTTCAAAAGTTTGCTTTATATTGCGCATACATAATTTGTTCTCAACTAAAAGCATTAATAATGAAACGAAATTAACATTAAAAGTTAATTAGAATGATTTCAAAAGCTAATTACTTGTCTAACTTTTCGTCCACTTGTATCCTCTTGTTGTGTGTCTTTAATTTAAAATACAATGCTGATTGATATTACATTAATTACATAAAGTTAAGGGAATAATATATAGTTAAACATGTGATCTAATTATAAAATTCATTAAATTGAATTTTGTCGGAGGATTTGCATCTTAGCGGCGAAATTTTCGTTTCTATTTATTTGTTATTTTAAAATCTTATTATATCCTTAAAAAAAGTATATGAAATGTCAAAATAATAAATAAGAGAGATAAAAACATATACTAAAAATTACAAATAGATTTTTTTTATAACAGATGAAAGTAAAAAACCAAATACAAAAGTCAAGGATGGAATTCTCAATAAATAAATAAAATTCTTGTAGTTAAAATTAATTTATGAATAATAATTTTTTACTTCTTCCGTTTAATTTTTTAACAAATACCTATAATATTAAGAAATTTTTTGAGAATCTCTCAACATTTTTGTCCTGACAATATAAGTTTATAATTAAAGAAATTTGCAAGCTAAAATCTAAATTAAATTCGCGGCGTAAATGTGTTGAATGATTGAAAAGGATAGAAGAGAAGGGTTTTTCAGAGAAAGAAAAAGACAGAAGAGAAAAGTCAAAACAAGTTCTCCTAAATTAAACTAAACTAAACTAATAAAGATTGAGGGACAGATATGTATATCCCTGCTGGCCCGTGATGATATTAAAACGAAAAAGAGAAATTATTGAACGTATCTATCTATCTATGTCACTTTCACTTTTTGGTTCAAGAGTTTCAAGGCTCGTAATTTTACTGGTAGCTTGAAACGTGGCCATGCCCATAGTGCTGACCCCTGAGGCTGTGGTCCCCACGATATGACACTTCCCCGCACGTGCATGCACGCTCTCAACACATCAATGTCCCAGAGCAATCAATAGTAGAATAGCATAGCTGCGACTGTAGTGTATGGCATTGGCATATATATCATCATAATATATGTGTATGATTGTTGGCACTTGGCTCTGGCTAGTAATGAGTAATGAGTAATGAGTAATGTGTAATGAGCAATGACCATGTTAGTAAAAAGTTAATATTCGTGTGTTGGTCAAACACTCAAACATCAAACATGCGTGTGTGTCCCATGACCTTCTATATATCTGCGTACACCTTTCAGGTGAAGCTAGCCAGTATTGCTTTGCTTCTCTTTCAATTCAATTCTTGTTTGATTTGTTTTATTTTATCTCTGAAGTAACTAATAATATATATATATGACTATGACATGCATAGAGGTTGATAAATAAAGGAGGGGTTGGTTGGTTGGTCATTAGTTGAGACTGAAGAAGAGAGCTTAGACTGGGAGCTATATATAGCTAGTGGTCGTGTGAATTCCCTGAGGCTGTGGCTGTGGCTGTGGCAATGGTCTAAGATATAGGGAAAGGAAAAAAGGACCAATCAATCAGTCACCTCATGCATATCTACAACAATTTGCAAATTGCTAAGATAGTTTCAAACCTCATTATCTATTCTCTTGACATATATTTCTTTACTAGTTTCCCTGTTTGACCTACAGTATTATTATAACTTGTGATAGATAGATTAAAGTTAATTAATTAACAAAGCTACCATGCATTTTACTGCTTGATTATAAAGATTTCCATTTGTTTGATGAGGTTGGTAAAGATGGGTTATGCAACATTGAATTTGAAACTAGCTTGCGAGCTAGCTACCCGGTGGTTAAGCATATAAGTGATGGATTAATTGGTTAATTAATTTAATAAGCACCATGGCTAACAAACACATACATAGTAGTCACATTAATGTAATAATTAGAGTTGTACAGCAATTTCGTGGTCATCAAATCAGTTTCCTGTTCGCTCTCTCTCGTTGTTCTCGTGACCTGACGTCATTCATCTTCTATGGGCACATTCAGCAATTTCATGATTATACATCAGTGTCTCTAATTTGCATTAGAGTTAGGTACTTTGGCGTTTCCCAGAAGCACAGTCCAATGAAAAGAGTCAAATTTTTATATGCTGTATTAATTAATGAGTATACAGTTAAACAATTAGAAGTAATCTTAAAATATTCAGCAAACAAAAAAAAAAGTAATCTTAAAATGTGATTTTTTAAAATAATTATTATAAAACTTAATAAATTTATAATGACAATCTATATGATTGAAGTTGGACTTACTAAGGACGTAGAAAATTATTTGTAATTATATTTTTTTTATAGATGATATAATTTGGATTGAAGAAATAAGAATCGGTTAACTCTAATTTTGGAGATAGACTTCAGAAAGAAACAAGGAGTTTTTTTTTTTTTTTCATTTGAGAAGAAATAAGATATCAGTTTTTTTAATCAAACACATCACAGTTTAAAAGAAAAGAAAAATAACTTAAAAATAAAGATGGAAGAAGATGTTGTATCATAAGTTTCATATATTAAATATCCGAGATTAATATTACAAAATAACGGAAAAATTAAAAAAGATGCTATACACATACAAATAAGGAGGTTAAAATTGAGGAGAGAAAAAACATAAAAAGATATTTGTAATCACAAAGTATTTATCAAATTCAAACAATTTTTTTTATTATATTGTTATATGTCTATCCTAGTAAATGTTTGAACTTTAAAGGGACTTCAAGAGAATAGAATGAGAGTGAAAAGAAAAGAAAAATATTTAAATAGATATATGACTACACAATATAAAGGACAAACCAAAAATAATTATATAAGAAGATATATTAATTTGATACGAAAAAAGGTAAGCAGTTATTTTGGACATTTACAATGAATGTCACTCAAATCACAAATGAGAAGTTCAGGTTGCATGATTTTTAATTTTGTGCAAAAGGAGAGAGAGAAAGAGAGATTATTAGAAGAAATTGTTAAAAAAAGATCTCACGGTGTATAATATTTATAAGTATCTCACCTAATAGATCAGAATTTTGTTGTTGTATGATTGAGTGAGTATTAAATATTTTTTATCCAATTTTTTTCCCAATTAAATTTTATAAAAAAAATTCCATTTTTGTTATTCTTAATTTTATTAAATGAAATTTCATCTAAAGATGTGGTATGGAGTATGGACTAATTGGATCTAGTCGGTAAATTTATTCAAAAGAGATTTTTTTTTTCAATTTTTTTATTATTTCATAATACCAAAATGTAAAAATTTCATTAAAAGAGAAGTAAACTTATCTCTATTCATCAAATCATAGTAAAAATCACGTTTTCGAGCAAGGATACAGGCCCAAGTCTGACAACCCTTGATCTGGAAAGTTAAGGTCCTGTGGCCGTTGGACTGTTGTTAGCTGCTAACAAAAAATTGTGTTTCCTAGTCGGTATTTTGTTGGCCCAGTCAACAACTTACAGCATGTTTGGATACCACCAAAATCATACACGACCCAATGAAACCGCGGTGAGGCAACGTGGTTTTACAATCGAATTTGATTCACCGCACGGCAAATTTACGTGGGAGGGTTGGTTTTAGAAACTTTTTACTGAATAGGGTCTGATTTATAAGAAATTAGGGGGGGTTTGTTTTCTACGTGGGTGCCGCCATTGACACCGGCGGGAAGCTTGAACCGTCAGTGGCAATGGCGGGATAGGGGCTGACTAGGAGAGAGGGGGAGGGGTGCCGCCAGCAGCAATGGCGGGATGGGGTAAAACAGGAGAGAGAGAGGTCCCGCCCTTGGAGCTGGCGGGACAGGTGAGAGCGGTACTGCCAACAGTGGTTGCGGGACAGGGGGAGAGAGGATCCCGCCAACAGTGGTTGCGGGATAGGCTTGGTCTGCACAAAACC